>NC_080082.1:0-92500 GCF_949987535.1 Balaenoptera acutorostrata | reverse complement strand
CCCACTCTCTAGATACCCCTTAGCACGTAAAGGAATATTATTTGGGGGTCCAGCCATGGAGAAGAGTTTAGACACTAGGATAAGATAAGGAACACACCCATTCTCAAGAAATCACATTAGGATTCTCTTTTTAACCTGTTCCTTAAAACACTAGTGCTTAGGAAATCTATTGGAGGCAGAAGCAGTCAAGGGTAGCTTAGGGTTAGGGTTAGGGTTAGGGTTAGGGTACGGCTTAGGGTACGGGTTCGGGGAGGGGTTCGGGTACGGCGTAGGGTATGGGCTAGGGTTAGGGTTAGGGTTAGTGTTAGGGTTAGGGCTCGGTTTAGGGTACGGGTTAGGATTAGGGTACGCGTTAGGGTTAGGGTAGGGGTTAGTGTTAGCGTACGCCTTAGGGTTAGGGTAGTTATTAAACCTATCCCACTCTCTAGATACCCCTTAGCACGTAAAGGAATATTATTTGGGGGTCCAGCCATGGAGAAGAGTTTAGACACTAGGATAAGATAAGGAACACACCCATTCTCAAGAAATCACATTAGGATTCTCTTTTTAACCTGTTCCTTAAAACACTAGTGCTTAGGAAATCTATTGGAGGCAGAAGCAGTCAAGGGTAGCTTAGGGTTAGGGTTAGGGTTAGGGTTAGGGTTAGGGTACGGCTTAGGGTACGGGTTCGGGGAGGGGTTCGGGTACGGCGTAGGGTATGGGCTAGGGTTAGGGTTAGGGTTAGTGTTAGGGTTAGGGCTCGGTTTAGGGTACGGGTTAGGATTAGGGTACGCGTTAGGGGTAGGGTAGGGGTTAGGGTTAGGATACGCGTTAGGGTTAGGGTAGTTATTAAACCTATCCCACTCTCTAGATACCCCTTAGCACGTAAAGGAATATTATTTGGGGGTCGAGCCATGGAGAAGAGTTTAGACACTAGGATAAGATAAGGAACACACCCATTCTCAAGAAATCACATTAGGATTCTCTTTTTAACCTGTTCCTTAAAACACTAGTGCTTAGGAAATCTATTGGAGGCAGAAGCAGTCAACGGCAGCTTAGGGTTAGGGTTGGGTTAGGGTTAGGGTTAGGGTACGGCGTAGGGTACGGGTTCGGGGATGGGTTCGGGTACGGCGTAGGGTATGGGCTAGGGTTAGGGTTAGGGTTAGTGTTAGGGTTAGGGCTCGGTTTAGGGTACGGGTTAGGATTAGGGTACGCGTTAGGGTTAGGGTACGCGTTAGGGTTAGGGTAGTTATTAAACCTATCCCACTCTCTAGATACCCCTTAGCACGTAAAGGAATATTATTTGGGGGTCCAGCCATGGAGAAGAGTTTAGACACTAGGATAAGATAAGGAACACACCCATTCTCAAGAAATCACATTAGGATTCTCTTTTTAACCTGTTCCTTAAAACACTAGTGCTTAGGAAATCTATTGGAGGCAGAAGCAGTCAAGGGTAGCTTAGGGTTAGGGTTAGGGTTAGGGTTAGGGTTAGGGTACGGCTTAGGGTACGGGTTCGGGGAGGGGTTCGGGTACGGCGTATGGTATGGGCTAGGGTTAGGGTTAGGGTTAGTGTTAGGGTTAGGGCTCCGTTTAGGTTACGGGTTAGGATTAGGGTACGCGTTAGGGTTAGGGTAGGGGTTAGGGTTAGGGTACGCGTTAGGGTTACGGTAGTTATTAAACCTATCCCACTCTCTAGATACCCCTTAGCACGTAAAGGAATATTATTTGGGGGTCCAGCCATGGAGAAGAGTTTAGACACTAGGATAAGATAAGGAACACACCCATTCTCAAGAAATCACTTTAGGATTCTCTTTTTAACCTGTTCCTTAAAACACTAGTGCTTAGGAAATCTATTGGAGGCAGAAGCAGTCAAGGGTAGCTTAGGGTTAGGGTTAGGGTTAGGGTTAGGGTTAGGGTACGGCTTAGGGTACGGGTTCGGCGAGGGGTTCGGGTACGGCGTATGGTATGGGCTAGGGTTAGGGTTAGGGTTAGTGTTAGGGTTAGGGCTCCGTTTAGGGTACGGGTTAGGGTTAGGGTACGCGTTAGGGTTAGGGTAGGGGTTAGGGTTAGGGTACGCGTTAGGGTTAGGGTAGTTATTAAACCTATCCCACTCTCTAGATACCCCTTAGCACGTAAAGGAATATTATTTGGGGGTCCAGCCATGGAGAAGAGTTTAGACACTAGGATAAGATAAGGAACACACCCATTCTCAAGAAATCACATTAGGATTCTCTTTTTAACCTGTTCCTTAAAACACTAGTGCTTAGGAAATCTATTGGAGGCAGAAGCAGTCAAGGGTAGCTTAGGGTTAGGGTTAGGGTTAGGGTTAGGGTACGGCTTAGGGTACGGGTTCGGGGAGGGGCTAGGTTTAGGTTTAGGGTTAGTGTTAGGGCTAGGGCTCGGTTTAGGGCACGGGTTAGGATTAGGGTACGCGTTAGGGTTAGGGTAGGGGTTACGGTTAGGGTACGCGTTAGGGTTAGGGTAGTTATTAAACCTATCCCACTCTCTAGATACCCCTTAGCACGTAAAGGAATATTATTTGGGGGTCCAGCCATGGAGAAGAGTTTAGACACTAGGATAAGATAAGGAACACACCCATTCTCAAGAAATCACATTAGGATTCTCTTTTTAACCTGTTCCTTAAAACACTAGTGCTTAGGAAATCTATTGGAGGCAGAAGCAGTCAAGGGTAGCTTAGGGTTAGGGTTAGGGTTAGGGTTAGGGTACGGCTTAGGGTACGGGTTCGGGGAGGGGCTAGGTTTAGGTTTAGGGTTAGTGTTAGGGCTAGGGCTCGGTTTAGGGTACGGGTTAGGATTAGGGTACGCGTTAGGGTTAGGGTAGGGGTTAGGGTTAGGGTACGCGTTAGGGTTAGGGTAGTTATTAAACCTATCCCACTCTCTAGATACCCCTTAGCACGTAAAGGAATATTATTTGGGGGTCCAGCCATGGAGAAGAGTTTAGACACTAGGATAAGATAAGGAACACACCCATTCTCAAGAAATCACATTAGGATTCTCTTTTTAACCTGTTCCTTAAAACACTAGTGCTTAGGAAATCTATTGGAGGCAGAAGCAGTCAAGGGTAGCTTAGGGTTAGGGTTAGGGTTAGGGTTAGGGTACGGCTTAGGGTACGGGTTCGGGGAGGGGCTAGGTTTAGGTTTAGGGTTAGTGTTAGGGCTAGGGCTCGGTTTAGGGTACGGGTTAGGATTAGGGTACGCGTTAGGGTTAGGGTAGGGGTTAGGGTTAGGGTACGCGTTAGGGTTAGGGTAGTTATTAAACCTATCCCACTCTCTAGATACCCCTTAGCACGTAAAGGAATATTATTTGGGGGTCCAGCCATGGAGAAGAGTTTAGACACTAGGATAAGATAAGGAACACACCCATTCTCAAGAAATCACATTAGGATTCTCTTTTTAACCTGTTCCTTAAAACACTAGTGCTTAGGAAATCTATTGGAGGCAGAAGCAGTCAAGGGTAGCTTAGGGTTAGGGTTAGGGTTAGGGTACGGCTTAGGGTACGGGTTCGGGGAGGGGTTCGGGTACGGCGTAGGGGATGGGCTAGGGTTAGGGTTAGGGTTAGTGTGAGGGTTAGGGCTCGGTTTAGGGTACGGGTTAGGATTAGGGTACGCGTTAGGGTTAGGGTACGCGTTAGGGTTAGGGTAGTTATTAAACCTATCCCACTCTCTAGATACCCCTTAGCACGTAAAGGAATATTATTTGGGGGTCCAGCCATGGAGAAGAGTTTAGACACTAGGATAAGATAAGGAACACACCCATTCTCAAGAAATCACATTAGGATTCTCTTTTTAACCTGTTCCTTAAAACACTAGTGCTTAGGAAATCTATTGGAGGCAGAAGCAGTCAAGGGTAGCTTAGGGTTAGGGTTAGGGTTAGGGTTAGGGTTAGGGTACGGCTTAGGGTACGGGTTCGGGGAGGGGTTCGGGTACGGCGTATGGTATGGGCTAGGGTTAGGGTTAGGGTTAGTGTTAGGGTTAGGGCTCCGTTTAGGGTACGGGTTAGGATTAGGGTACGCGTTAGGGTTAGGGTAGGGGTTAGGGTTAGGGTACGCGTTAGGGTTAGGGTAGTTATTAAACCTATCCCACTCTCTAGATACCCCTTAGCACGTAAAGGAATATTATTTGGGGGTCCAGCCATGGAGAAGAGTTTAGACACTAGGATAAGATAAGGAACACACCCATTCTCAAGAAATCACATTAGGATTCTCTTTTTAACCTGTTCCTTAAAACACTAGTGCTTAGGAAATCTATTGGAGGCAGAAGCAGTCAAGGGTAGCTTAGGGTTAGGGTTAGGGTTAGGGTACGGCTTAGGGTACGGGTTCGGGGAGGGGTTCGGGTACGGCGTATGGTATGGGCTAGGGTTAGGGTTAGGGTTAGGGTTAGGGTTAGGGCTCCGTTTAGGGTACGGGTTAGGATTAGGGTACGCGTTAGGGTTAGGGTAGGGGTTAGGGTTAGGGTACGCGTTAGGGTTAGGGTAGTTATTAAACCTATCCCACTCTCTAGATACCCCTTAGCACGTAAAGGAATATTATTTGGGGGTCCAGCCATGGAGAAGAGTTTAGACACTAGGATAAGATAAGGAACACACCCATTCTCAAGAAATCACATTAGGATTCTCTTTTTAACCTGTTCCTTAAAACACTAGTGCTTAGGAAATCTATTGGAGGCAGAAGCAGTCAAGGGTAGCTTAGGGTTAGGGTTAGGGTTAGGGTACGGCTTAGGGTACGGGTTCGGGGAGGGGTTCGGGTACGGCGTATGGTATGGGCTAGGGTTAGGGTTAGGGTTAGGGTTAGGGTTAGGGCTCCGTTTAGGGTACGGGTTAGCATTAGGGTACGCGTTAGGGTTAGGGTAGGGGTTAGGGTTAGGGTACGCGTTAGGGTTAGGGTAGTTATTAAACCTATCCCACTCTCTAGATACCCCTTAGCACGTAAAGGAATATTATTTGGGGGTCCAGCCATGGAGAAGAGTTTAGACACTAGGATAAGATAAGGAACACACCCATTCTCAAGAAATCACATTAGGATTCTCTTTTTAACCTGTTCCTTAAAACACTAGTGCTTAGGAAATCTATTGGAGGCAGAAGCAGTCAAGGGTAGCTTAGGGTTAGGGTTAGGGTTAGGGTACGGCTTAGGGTACGGGTTAGGGGAGGGGTTCGGGTACGGCGTATGGTATGGGCTAGGGTTAGGGTTAGGGTTAGGGTTAGGGTTAGGGCTCCGTTTAGGGTACGGGTTAGGATTAGGGTACGCGTTAGGGTTAGGGTAGGGGTTAGGGTTAGGGTACGCTTTAGGGTTAGGGTAGTTATTAAACCTATCCCACTCTCTAGATACCCCTTAGCACGTAAAGGAATATTATTTGGGGGTCCAGCCATGGAGAAGAGTTTAGACACTAGGATAAGATAAGGAACACACCCATTCTCAAGAAATCACATTAGGATTCTCTTTTTAACCTGTTCCTTAAAACACTAGTGCTTAGGAAATCTATTGGAGGCAGAAGCAGTCAAGGGTAGCTTAGGGTTAGGGTTAGGGTTAGGGTACGGCTTAGGGTACGGGTTCGGGGAGGGGTTCGGGTACGGCGTAGGGGATGGGCTAGGGTTAGGGTTAGGGTTAGTGTTAGGGTTAGGGCTCGGTTTAGGGTACGGGTTAGGATTAGGGTACGCGTTAGGGTTAGGGTAGGGGTTAGGGTTAGGGTACGCCTTAGGGTTAGGGTAGTTATTAAACCTATCCCACTCTCTAGATACCCCTTAGCACGTAAAGGAATATTATTTGGGGGTCCAGCCATGGAGAAGAGTTTAGACACTAGGATAAGATAAGGAACACACCCATTCTCAAGAAATCACATTAGGATTCTCTTTTTAACCTGTTCCTTAAAACACTAGTGCTTAGGAAATCTATTGGAGGCAGAAGCAGTCAACGGTAGCTTAGGGTTAGGGTTGGGTTAGGGTTAGGGTTAGGGTACGGCGTAGGGTACGGGTTCGGGGAGGGGTTCGGGTACGGCGTAGGGTATGGGCTAGGGTTAGGGTTAGGGTTAGTGTTAGGGTTAGGGCTCGGTTTAGGGTACGGGTTAGGATTAGGGTACACGTTAGGGTTAGGGTACGCGTTAGGGTTAGGGTAGTTATTAAACCTATCCCACTCTCTAGATACCCCTTAGCACGTAAAGGAATATTATTTGGGGGTCCAGCCATGGAGAAGAGTTTAGACACTAGGATAAGATAAGGAACACACCCATTCTCAAGAAATCACATTAGGATTCTCTTTTTAACCTGTTCCTTAAAACACTAGTGCTTAGGAAATCTATTGGAGGCAGAAGCAGTCAAGGGTAGCTTAGGGTTAGGGTTAGGGTTAGGGTTAGGGTACGGCTTAGGGTACGGGTTCGGGGAGGGGTTTGGGTACGGCGTATGGTATGGGCTAGGGTTAGGGTTAGGGTTAGTGTTAGGGTTAGGGCTCCGTTTAGGGTACGGGTTAGGGTTAGGGTACGCGTTAGGGTTAGGGTAGGGGTTAGGGTTAGGGTACGCGTTAGGGTTAGGGTAGTTATTAAACCTATCCCACTCTCTAGATACCCCTTAGCACGTAAAGGAATATTATTTGGGGGTCCAGCCATGGAGAAGAGTTTAGACACTAGGATAAGATAAGGAACACACCCATTCTCAAGAAATCACATTAGGATTCTCTTTTTAACCTGTTCCTTAAAACACTAGTGCTTAGGAAATCTATTGGAGGCAGAAGCAGTCAAGGGTAGCTTAGGGTTAGGGTTAGGGTTAGGGTTAGGGTTAGGGTACGGCTTAGGGTACGGGTTCGGGGAGGGGTTCGGGTACGGCGTATGGTATGGGCTAGGGTTAGGGTTAGGGTTAGTGTTAGGGTTAGGGCTCCGTTTAGGGTACGGGTTAGGGTTAGGGTACGCGTTAGGGTTAGGGTAGGGGTTAGGGTTAGGGTACGCGTTAGGGTTAGGGTAGTTATTAAACCTATCCCACTCTCTAGATACCCCTTAGCACGTAAAGGAATATTATTTGGGGGTCCAGCCATGGAGAAGAGTTTAGACACTAGGATAAGATAAGGAACACACCCATTCTCAAGAAATCACATTAGGATTCTCTTTTTAACCTGTTCCTTAAAACACTAGTGCTTAGGAAATCTATTGGAGGCAGAAGCAGTCAAGGGTAGCTTAGGGTTAGGGTTAGGGTTAGGGTACGGCTTAGGGTACGGGTTCGGGGAGGGGTTCGGGTACGGCGTAGGGTATGGGTTAGGGTTAGGGTACGGCTAAGGGTACGGGTTCGGGGAGGGGTTCGGTTACGGCGTAGGGTATGGGCTAGGGTTAGGGTTAGGGTTAGTGTTAGGGTTAGGGTTCGGTTTAGGGTACGGGTTAGGGTTAGGGTACGCGTTAGTGTTAGGGTAGGGGTTAGGGTTAGGGTACGCGTTAGGGTTAGGGTAGTTATTAAACCTATCCCAATCTCTAGATACCCCTTAGCACGTAAAGGAATATTATTTGGGGGTCCAGCCATGGAGAAGAGTTTAGACACTAGGATAAGATAAGGAACACACCCATTCTCAAGAAATCACATTAGGATTCTCTTTTTAACCTGTTCCTTAAAACACTAGTGCTTAGGAAATCTATTGGAGGCAGAAGCAGTCAAGGGTAGCTTAGGGTTAGGGTTAGGGTTAGGGTTAGGGTTAGGGTACGGCTTAGGGTACGGGTTCGGGGAGGGGCTAGGGTTAGGTTTAGTGTTAGGGTTAGGGCTCGGTTTAGGGTACGGGTTAGGATTAGGGTACGCGTTAGCGTTAGGGCAGGGGTTAGGGTTAGGGTACGCGTTAGGGTTAGGGTAGTTATTAAACCTATCCCACTCTCTAGATACCCCTTAGCACGTAAAGGAATATTATTTGGGGGTCCAGCCATGGAGAAGAGTTTAGACACTAGGATAAGATAAGGAACACACCCATTCTCAAGAAATCACATTAGGATTCTCTTTTTAACCTGTTCCTTAAAACACTAGTGCTTAGGAAATCTATTGGAGGCAGAAGCAGTCAAGGGTAGCTTAGGGTTAGGGTTAGGGTTAGGGTACGGCTTAGGGTACGGGTTCGGGGAGGGGTTCGGGTACGGCGTATGGTATGGGCTAGGGTTAGGGTTAGGGTTAGGGTTAGGGTTAGGGCTCCGTTTAGGGTACGGGTTAGGATTAGGGTACGCGTTAGGGTTAGGGTAGGGGTTAGGGTTAGGGTACGCGTTAGGGTTAGGGTAGTTATTAAACCTATCCCACTCTCTAGATACCCCTTAGCACGTAAAGGAATATTATTTGGGGGTCCAGCCATGGAGAAGAGTTTAGACACTAGGATAAGATAAGGAACACACCCATTCTCAAGAAATCACATTAGGATTCTCTTTTTAACCTGTTCCTTAAAACACTAGTGCTTAGGAAATCTATTGGAGGCAGAAGCAGTCAAGGGTAGCTTAGGGTTAGGGTTAGGGTTAGGGTACGGCTTAGGGTACGGGTTCGGGGAGGGGTTCGGGTACGGCGTATGGTATGGGCTAGGGTTAGGGTTAGGGTTAGGGTTAGGGCTCCGTTTAGGGTACGGGTTAGCATTAGGGTACGCGTTAGGGTTAGGGTAGGGGTTAGGGTTAGGGTACGCGTTAGGGTTAGGGTAGTTATTAAACCTATCCCACTCTCTAGATACCCCTTAGCACGTAAAGGAATATTATTTGGGGGTCCAGCCATGGAGAAGAGTTTAGACACTAGGATAAGATAAGGAACACACCCATTCTCAAGAAATCACATTAGGATTCTCTTTTTAACCTGTTCCTTAAAACACTAGTGCTTAGGAAATCTATTGGAGGCAGAAGCAGTCAAGGGTAGCTTAGGGTTAGGGTTAGGGTTAGGGTACGGCTTAGGGTACGGGTTAGGGGAGGGGTTCGGGTACGGCGTATGGTATGGGCTAGGGTTAGGGTTAGGGTTAGGGTTAGGGTTAGGGCTCCGTTTAGGGTACGGGTTAGGATTAGGGTACGCGTTAGGGTTAGGGTAGGGGTTAGGGTTAGGGTACGCTTTAGGGTTAGGGTAGTTATTAAACCTATCCCACTCTCTAGATACCCCTTAGCACGTAAAGTAATATTATTTGGGGGTCCAGCCATGGAGAAGAGTTTAGACACTAGGATAAGATAAGGAACACACCCATTCTCAAGAAATCACATTAGGATTCTCTTTTTAACCTGTTCCTTAAAACACTAGTGCTTAGGAAATCTATTGGAGGCAGAAGCAGTCAAGGGTAGCTTAGGGTTAGGGTTAGGGTTAGGGTACGGCTTAGGGTACGGGTTCGGGGAGGGGTTCGGGTACGGCGTAGGGGATGGGCTAGGGTTAGGGTTAGGGTTAGTGTTAGGGTTAGGGCTCGGTTTAGGGTACGGGTTAGGATTAGGGTACGCGTTAGGGTTAGGGTAGGGGTTAGGGTTAGGGTACGCCTTAGGGTTAGGGTAGTTATTAAATCTATCCCACTCTCTAGATACCCCTTAGCACGTAAAGGAATATTATTTGGGGGTCCAGCCATGGAGAAGAGTTTAGACACTAGGATAAGATAAGGAACACACCCATTCTCAAGAAATCACATTAGGATTCTCTTTTTAACCTGTTCCTTAAAACACTAGTGCTTAGGAAATCTATTGGAGGCAGAAGCAGTCAACGGTAGCTTAGGGTTAGGGTTGGGTTAGGGTTAGGGTTAGGGTACGGCGTAGGGTACGGGTTCGGGGAGGGGTTCGGGTACGGCGTAGGGTATGGGCTAGGGTTAGGGTTAGGGTTAGTGTTAGGGTTAGGGCTCGGTTTAGGGTACGGGTTAGGATTAGGGTACACGTTAGGGTTAGGGTACGCGTTAGGGTTAGGGTAGTTATTAAACCTATCCCACTCTCTAGATACCCCTTAGCACGTAAAGGAATATTATTTGGGGGTCCAGCCATGGAGAAGAGTTTAGACACTAGGATAAGATAAGGAACACACCCATTCTCAAGAAATCACATTAGGATTCTCTTTTTAACCTGTTCCTTAAAACACTAGTGCTTAGGAAATCTATTGGAGGCAGAAGCAGTCAAGGGTAGCTTAGGGTTAGGGTTAGGGTTAGGGTTAGGGTACGGCTTAGGGTACGGGTTCGGGGAGGGGTTCGGGTACGGCGTATGGTATGGGCTAGGGTTAGGGTTAGGGTTAGTGTTAGGGTTAGGGCTCCGTTTAGGGTACGGGTTAGGGTTAGGGTACGCGTTAGGGTTAGGGTAGGGGTTAGGGTTAGGGTACGCGTTAGGGTTAGGGTAGTTATTAAACCTATCCCACTCTCTAGATACCCCTTAGCACGTAAAGGAATATTATTTGGGGGTCCAGCCATGGAGAAGAGTTTAGACACTAGGATAAGATAAGGAACACACCCATTCTCAAGAAATCACATTAGGATTCTCTTTTTAACCTGTTCCTTAAAACACTAGTGCTTAGGAAATCTATTGGAGGCAGAAGCAGTCAAGGGTAGCTTAGGGTTAGGGTTAGGGTTAGGGTTAGGGTTAGGGTACGGCTTAGGGTACGGGTTCGGGGAGGGGTTCGGGTACGGCGTATGGTATGGGCTAGGGTTAGGGTTAGGGTTAGTGTTAGGGTTAGGGCTCCGTTTAGGGTACGGGTTAGGGTTAGGGTACGCGTTAGGGTTAGGGTAGGGGTTAGGGTTAGGGTACGCGTTAGGGTTAGGGTAGTTATTAAACCTATCCCACTCTCTAGATACCCCTTAGCACGTAAAGGAATATTATTTGGGGGTCCAGCCATGGAGAAGAGTTTAGACACTAGGATAAGATAAGGAACACACCCATTCTCAAGAAATCACATTAGGATTCTCTTTTTAACCTGTTCCTTAAAACACTAGTGCTTAGGAAATCTATTGGAGGCAGAAGCAGTCAAGGGTAGCTTAGGGTTAGGGTTAGGGTTAGGGTACGGCTTAGGGTACGGGTTCGGGGAGGGGTTCGGGTACGGCGTAGGGTATGGGTTAGGGTTAGGGTACGGCTAAGGGTACGGGTTCGGGGAGGGGTTCGGTTACGGCGTAGGGTATGGTCTAGGGTTAGGGTTAGGGTTAGTGTTAGGGTTAGGGTTCGGTTTAGGGTACGGGTTAGGGTTAGGGTACGCGTTAGTGTTAGGGTAGGGGTTAGGGTTAGGGTACGCGTTAGGGTTAGGGTAGTTATTAAACCTATCCCAATCTCTAGATACCCCTTAGCACGTAAAGGAATATTATTTGGGGGTCCAGCCATGGAGAAGAGTTTAGACACTAGGATAAGATAAGGAACACACCCATTCTCAAGAAATCACATTAGGATTCTCTTTTTAACCTGTTCCTTAAAACACTAGTGCTTAGGAAATCTATTGGAGGCAGAAGCAGTCAAGGGTAGCTTAGGGTTAGGGTTAGGGTTAGGGTTAGGGTTAGGGTACGGCTTAGGGTACGGGTTCGGGGAGGGGCTAGGGTTAGGTTTAGTGTTAGGGTTAGGGCTCGGTTTAGGGTACGGGTTAGGATTAGGGTACGCGTTAGCGTTAGGGCAGGGGTTAGGGTTAGGGTACGCGTTAGGGTTAGGGTAGTTATTAAACCTATCCCACTCTCTAGATACCCCTTAGCACGTAAAGGAATATTATTTGGGGGTCCAGCCATGGAGAAGAGTTTAGACACTAGGATAAGATAAGGAACACACCCATTCTCAAGAAATCACATTAGGATTCTCTTTTTAACCTGTTCCTTAAAACACTAGTGCTTAGGAAATCTATTGGAGGCAGAAGCAGTCAAGGGTAGCTTAGGGTTAGGGTTAGGGTTAGGGTTAGGTTTAGGGTACGGCTTAGGGTACGGGTTCGGGGAGGGGTTCGGGTACGGCGTAGGGTATGGGTTAGGGTTAGTGTTAGGGTTAGGGCTCGGTTTAGGGTACGGGTTAGGATTAGGGTACGCGTTAGGGTTAGGGTAGGGGTTTGGGTTAGGGTACGCGTTAGGGGTAGGGTATTTATTAAACCTATCCCACTCTCTAGATACCCCTTAGCACGTAAAGGAATATTATTTGGGGGTCCAGCCATGGAGAAGAGTTTAGACACTAGGATAAGATAAGGAACACACCCATTCTCAAGAAATCACATTAGGATTCTCTTTTTAACCTGTTCCTTAAAACACTAGTGCTTAGGAAATCTATTGGAGGCAGAAGCAGTCAAGGGTAGCTTAGGGTTAGGGTTAGGGTTAGGGTTAGGGTACGGCTTAGGGTACGGGTTCGGGGAGGGGTTCGGGTACGGCGTAGGGTATGGGCTAGGGTTAGGGTTAGGGTTAGTGTTAGGGTTAGGGCTCGGTTTAGGGTACGGGTTAGGATTAGGGTACGCGTTAGGGTTAGGGTTAGGGTTAGGGTTAGGGTTAGGGTTAGGGTTAGGGTTAGGGTTAGGGTTAGGGTTAGGGTTAGGGTTAGGGTTAGGGTACGCGTTAGGGTTACGGTAGTTATTAAACCTATCCCACTCTCTAGATACCCCTTAGCACGTAAAGGAATATTATTTGGGGGTCCAGCCATGGAGAAGAGTTTAGACACTAGGATAAGATAAGGAACACAACCATTCTCAAGAAATCACATTAGGATTCTCTTTTTAACCTGTTCCTTAAAACACTAGTGCTTAGGAAATCTATTGGAGGCAGAAGCAGTCAAGGGTAGCTTAGGGTTAGGGTTAGGGTTAGGGTTAGGGTTAGGGTACGGCTTAGGGTACGGGTTCGGGGAGGGGCTAGGGTTAGGTTTAGTGTTAGGGTTAGGGCTCGGTTTAGGGTACGGGTTAGGATTAGGGTACGCGTTAGCGTTAGGGCAGGGGTTAGGGTTAGGGTACGCGTTAGGGTTAGGGTAGTTATTAAACCTATCCCACTCTCTAGATACCCCTTAGCACGTAAAGGAATATTATTTGGGGGTCCAGCCATGGAGAAGAGTTTAGACACTAGGATAAGATAAGGAACACACCCATTCTCAAGAAATCACATTAGGATTCTCTTTTTAACCTGTTCCTTAAAACACTAGTGCTTAGGAAATCTATTGGAGGCAGAAGCAGTCAAGGGTAGCTTAGGGTTAGGGTTAGGGTTAGGGTTAGGGTTAGGGTACGGCTTAGGGTACGGGTTCGGGGAGGGGCTAGGGTTAGGTTTAGTGTTAGGGTTAGGGCTCGGTTTAGGGTACGGGTTAGGATTAGGGTACGCGTTAGCGTTAGGGCAGGGGTTAGGGTTAGGGTACGCGTTAGGGTTAGGGTAGTTATTAAACCTATCCCACTCTCTAGATACCCCTTAGCACGTAAAGGAATATTATTTGGGGGTCCAGCCATGGAGAAGAGTTTAGACACTAGGATAAGATAAGGAACACACCCATTCTCAAGAAATCACATTAGGATTCTCTTTTTAACCTGTTCCTTAAAACACTAGTGCTTAGGAAATCTATTGGAGGCAGAAGCAGTCAAGGGTAGCTTAGGGTTAGGGTTAGGGTTAGGGTTAGGGTACGGCGTAGGGTACGGGTTCGGGGAGGGGTTCGGGTACGGCGTAGGGTATGGGCTAGGGTTAGGGTTAGGGTTAGTGTTAGGGTTAGGGCTCGGTTTAGGGTACGGGTTAGGATTAGGGTACGCGTTAGGGTTAGGGTACGCGTTAGGGTTAGGGTAGTTATTAAACCTATCCCACTCTCTAGATACCCCTTAGCACGTAAAGGAATATTATTTGGGGGTCCAGCCATGGAGAAGAGTTTAGACACTAGGATAAGATAAGGAACACACCCATTCTCAAGAAATCACATTAGGATTCTCTTTTTAACATGTTCCTTAAAACACTAGTGCTTAGGAAATCTATTGGAGGCAGAAGCAGTCAAGGGTAGCTTAGGGTTAGGGTTAGGGTTAGGGTTAGGGTTAGGGTACGGCTTAGGGTACGGGTTCGGGGAGGGGTTCGGGTACGGCGTATGGTATGGGCTAGGGTTAGGGTTAGGGTTAGTGTTAGGGTTAGGGCTCCGTTTAGGTTACGGGTTAGGATTAGGGTACGCGTTAGGGTTAGGGTAGGGGTTAGGGTTAGGGTACGCGTTAGGGTTAGGGTAGTTATTAAACCTATCCCACTCTCTAGATACCCCTTAGCACGTAAAGGAATATTATTTGGGGGTCCAGCCATGGAGAAGAGTTTAGACACTAGGATAAGATAAGGAACACACCCATTTTCAAGAAATCACATTAGGATTCTCTTTTTAACCTGTTCCTTAAAACACTAGTGCTTAGGAAATCTATTGGAGGCAGAAGCAGTCAAGGGTAGCTTAGGGTTAGGGTTAGGGTTAGGGTTAGGGTTAGGGTACGGCTTAGGGTACGGGTTCGGGGAGGGGTTCGGGTACGTCGTATGGTATGGGCTAGGGTTAGGGTTAGGGTTAGTGTTAGGGTTAGGGCTCCGTTTAGGGTACGGGTTAGGGTTAGGGTACGCGTTAGGGTTAGGGTAGGGGTTAGGGTTAGGGTACGCGTTAGGGTTAGGGTAGTTATTAAACCTATCCCACTCTCTAGATACCCCTTAGCACGTAAAGGAATATTATTTGGGGGTCCAGCCATGGAGAAGAGTTTAGACACTAGGATAAGATAAGGAACACACCCATTCTCAAGAAATCACATTAGGATTCTCTTTTTAACCTGTTCCTTAAAACACTAGTGCTTAGGAAATCTATTGGAGGCAGAAGCAGTCAAGGGTAGCTTAGGGTTAGGGTTAGGGTTAGGGTTTGGGTACGGCTTAGGGTACGGGTTCGGGGAGGGGCTAGGTTTAGGTTTAGGGTTAGTGTTAGGGCTAGGGCTCGGTTTAGGGTACGGGTTAGGATTAGGGTACGCGTTAGGGTTAGGGTAGGGGTTAGGGTTAGGGTACGCGTTAGGGTTAGGGTAGTTATTAAACCTATCCCACTCTCTAGATACCCCTTAGCACGTAAAGGAATATTATTTGGGGGTCCAGCCATGGAGAAGAGTTTAGACACTAGGATAAGATAAGGAACACACCCATTCTCAAGAAATCACATTAGGATTCTCTTTTTAACCTGTTCCTTAAAACACTAGTGCTTAGGAAATCTATTGGAGGCAGAAGCAGTCAAGGGTAGCTTAGGGTTAGGGTTAGGGTTAGGGTTAGGGTACGGCTTAGGGTACGGGTTTGGGGAGGGGCTAGGTTTAGGTTTAGGGTTAGTGTTAGGGCTAGGGCTCGGTTTAGGGTACGGGTTAGGATTAGGGTACGCGTTAGGGTTAGGGTAGGGGTTAGGGTTAGGGTACGCGTTAGAGTTAGGGTAGTTATTAAACCTATCCCACTCTCTAGATACCCCTTAGCACGTAAAGGAATATTATTTGGGGGTCCAGCCATGGAGAAGAGTTTAGACACTAGGATAAGATAAGGAACACACCCATTCTCAAGAAATCACATTAGGATTCTCTTTTTAACCTGTTCCTTAAAACACTAGTGCTTAGGAAATCTATTGGAGGCAGAAGCAGTCAAGGGTAGCTTAGGGTTAGGGTTAGGGTTAGGGTACGGCTTAGGGTACGGGTTCGGGGAGGGGTTCGGGTACGGCGTATGGTATGGGCTAGGGTTAGGGTTAGGGTTAGTGTTAGGGTTAGGGCTCCGTTTAGGGTACGGGTTAGGATTAGGGTACGCGTTAGGGTTAGGGTAGGGGTTAGGGTTAGGGTACGCGTTAGGGTTAGGGTAGTTATTAAACCTATCCCACTCTCTAGATACCCCTTAGCACGTAAAGGAATATTATTTGGGGGTCCAGCCATGGAGAAGAGTTTAGACACTAGGATAAGATAAGGAACACACCCATTCTCAAGAAATCACATTAGGATTCTCTTTTTAACCTGTTCCTTAAAACACTAGTGCTTAGGAAATCTATTGGAGGCAGAAGCAGTCAAGGGTAGCTTAGGGTTAGGGTTAGGGTTAGGGTTAGGGTTAGGGTACGGCTTAGGGTACGGGTTCGGGGAGGGGCTAGGGTTAGGTTTAGTGTTAGGGTTAGGGCTCGGTTTAGGGTACGGGTTAGGATTAGGGTACGCGTTAGCGTTAGGGCAGGGGTTAGGGTTAGGGTACGCGTTAGGGTTAGGGTAGTTATTAAACCTATCCCACTCTCTAGATACCCCTTAGCACGTAAAGGAATATTATTTGGGGGTCCAGCCATGGAGAAGAGTTTAGACACTAGGATAAGATAAGGAACACACCCATTCTCAAGAAATCACATTAGGATTCTCTTTTTAACCTGTTCCTTAAAACACTAGTGCTTAGGAAATCTATTGGAGGCAGAAGCAGTCAAGGGTAGCTTAGGGTTAGGGTTAGGGTTAGGGTTAGGGTTAGGGTACGGCTTAGGGTACGGGTTCGGGGAGGGGTTCGGGTACGGCGTAGGGTATGGGTTAGGGTTAGTGTTAGGGTTAGGGCTCGGTTTAGGGTACGGGTTAGGATTAGGGTATGCGTTAGGGTTAGGGTAGGGGTTAGGGTTAGGGTACGCGTTAGGGGTAGGGTATTTATTAAACCTATCCCACTCTCTAGATACCCCTTAGCACGTAAAGGAATATTATTTGGGGGTCCAGCCATGGAGAAGAGTTTAGACACTAGGATAAGATAAGGAACACACCCATTCTCAAGAAATCACATTAGGATTCTCTTTTTAACCTGTTCCTTAAAACACTAGTGCTTAGGAAATCTATTGGAGGCAGAAGCAGTCAAGGGTAGCTTAGGGTTAGGGTTAGGGTTAGGGTTAGGGTACGGCTTAGGGTACGGGTTCGGGGAGGGGTTCGGGTACGGCGTAGGGTATGGGCTAGGGTTAGGGTTAGGGTTAGTGTTAGGGTTAGGGCTCGGTTTAGGGTACGGGTTAGGATTAGGGTACGCGTTAGAGTTAGGGGAGGGGTTAGTGTTAGCGTACGCCTTAGGGTTAGGGTAGTTATTAAACCTATCCCACTCTCTAGATACCCCTTAGCACGTAAAGGAATATTATTTGGGGGTCCAGCCATGGAGAAGAGTTTAGACACTAGGATAAGATAAGGAACACACCCATTCTCAAGAAATCACATTAGGATTCTCTTTTTAACCTGTTCCTTAAAACACTAGTGCTTAGGAAATCTATTGGAGGCAGAAGCAGTCAAGGGTAGCTTAGGGTTAGGGTTAGGGTTAGGGTTAGGGTTAGGGTACGGCTTAGGGTACGGGTTTGGGGAGGGGTTCGGGTACGGCGTAGGGTATGGGCTAGGGTTAGGGTTAGTTTTAGTGTTAGGGTTAGGGCTCGCTTTAGGGTACGGGTTAGGATTAGGGTACGCGTTAGGGTTAGGATAGGGGTTAGGGTTAGGATACGCGTTAGGGTTAGGGTAGTTATTAAACCTATCCCACTCTCTAGATACCCCTTAGCACGTAAAGGAATATTATTTGGGGGTCCAGCCATGGAGAAGAGTTTAGACACTAGGATAAGATAAGGAACACACCCATTCTCAAGAAATCACATTAGGATTCTCTTTTTAACCTGTTCCTTAAAACACTAGTGCTTAGGAAATCTATTGGAGGCAGAAGCAGTCAACGGCAGCTTAGGGTTAGGGTTGGGTTAGGGTTAGGGTTAGGGTACGGCGTAGGGTACGGGTTCGGGGAGGGGTTCGGGTACGGCGTAGGGTATGGGCTAGGGTTAGGGTTAGGGTTAGTGTTAGGGTTAGGGCTCGGTTTAGGGTACGGGTTAGGATTAGGGTACGCGTTAGGGTTAGGGTACGCGTTAGGGTTAGGGTAGTTATTAAACCTATCCCACTCTCTAGATACCCCTTAGCACGTAAAGGAATATTATTTGGGGGTCCAGCCATGGAGAAGAGTTTAGACACTAGGATAAGATAAGGAACACACCCATTCTCAAGAAATCACATTAGGATTCTCTTTTTAACCTGTTCCTTAAAACACTAGTGCTTAGGAAATCTATTGGAGGCAGAAGCAGTCAAGGGTAGCTTAGGGTTAGGGTTAGGGTTAGGGTTAGGGTTAGGGTTAGGGTACGGCTTAGGGTACGGGTTCGGGGAGGGGTTCGGGTACGGCGTATGGTATGGGCTAGGGTTAGGGTTAGGGTTAGTGTTAGGGTTAGGGCTCCGTTTAGGTTACGGGTTAGGATTAGGGTACGCGTTAGGGTTAGGGTAGGGGTTAGGGTTAGGGTACGCGTTAGGGTTAGGGTAGTTATTAAACCTATCCCACTCTCTAGATACCCCTTAGCACGTAAAGGAATATTATTTGGGGGTCCAGCCATGGAGAAGAGTTTAGACACTAGGATAAGATAAGGAACACACCCATTCTCAAGAAATCACATTAGGATTCTCTTTTTAACCTGTTCCTTAAAACACTAGTGCTTAGGAAATCTATTGGAGGCAGAAGCAGTCAAGGGTAGCTTAGGGTTAGGGTTAGGGTTAGGGTTAGGGTACGGCTTAGGGTACGGGTTCGGGGAGGGGCTAGGTTTAGGTTTAGGGTTAGTGTTAGGGCTAGGGCTCGGTTTAGGGTACGGGTTAGGATTAGGGTACGCGTTAGGGTTAGGGTTAGGGAGGGTTAGGGTTAGGGTACGCGTTAGGGTTAGGGTAGTTATTAAACCTATCCCACTCTCTAGATACCCCTTAGCACGTAAAGGAATATTATTTGGGGGTCCAGCCATGGAGAAGAGTTTAGACACTAGGATAAGATAAGGAACACACCCATTCTCAAGAAATCACATTAGGATTCTCTTTTTAACCTGTTCCTTAAAACACTAGTGCTTAGGAAATCTATTGGAGGCAGAAGCAGTCAAGGGTAGCTTAGGGTTAAGGTTAGGGTTAGGGTTAGGGTTAGGGTATGGCGTAGGGTACGGGTTCGGGGACGGGTTCGGGTACGGCATAGGGTATGGGCTAGGGTTAGGGTTAGGGTTAGTGTTAGTGTTAGGGCTCGGTTAGGGTACGGGTTAGGATTAGGGTACGCGTTAGGGTTAGGGTAGGGGTTAGGGTTAGGGTACGCGTTAGGGTTAGGGTAGTTATTAAACCTATCCCACTCTCTAGATACCCCTTAGCACGTAAAGGAATATTATTTGGGGGTCCAGCCATGGAGAAGTGTTTAGACACTAGGATAAGATAAGGAACACACCCATTCTCAAGAAATCACATTAGGATTCTCTTTTTAACCTGTTCCTTAAAACACTAGTGCTTAGGAAATCTATTGGAGGCAGAAGCAGTCAAGGGTAGCTTAGGGTTAGGGTTAGGGTTAGGGTACGGCTTAGGGTACGGGTTCGGGGAGGGGTTCGGGTACGGCGTAGGGTATGGGCTAGGGTTAGGGTTAGGGTTAGTGTTAGGGTTAGGGCTCGGTTTAGGGTACGGGTTAGGATTAGGGTACGCGTTAGGGTTAGGGTAGGGGTTAGGGTTAGGGTACGCGTTAGGGTTAGGGTAGTTATTAAACCTATCCCACTCTCTAGATACCCCTTAGCACGTAAAGGAATATTATTTGGGGGTCCAGCCATGGAGAAGAGTTTAGACACTAGGATAAGATAAGGAACACACCCATTCTCAAGAAATCACATTAGGATTCTCTTTTTAACCTGTTCCTTAAAACACTAGTGCTTAGGAAATCTATTGGAGGCAGAAGCAGTCAAGGGTAGCTTAGGGTTAGGGTTAGGGTTAGGGTTAGGGTTAGGGTACGGCTTAGGGTACGGGTTTGGGGAAGGGTTCGGGTACGGCGTAGGGTATGGGCTAGGGTTAGGGTTAGTGTTAGGGTTAGGGCTCGGTTTAGGGTACGGGTTAGGATTAGGGTACGCATTAGGGTTAGGGTAGGGGTTAGGGTTAGGTTACGCGTTAGGGTTAGGGTAGTTATTAAACCTATCCCACTCTCTAGATACCCCTTAGCACGTAAAGGAATATTATTTGGGGGTCCAGCCATGGAGAAGAGTTTAGACACTAGGATAAGATAAGGAACACACCCATTCTCAAGAAATCACATTAGGATTCTCTTTTTAACCTGTTCCTTAAAACACTAGTGCTTAGGAAATCTATTGGAGGCAGAAGCAGTCAAGGGTAGCTTAGGGATAGGGTTAGGGTTAGGGTTAGGGTTAGGGTACGGCTTAGGGAACGGGTTCGGGTACAGCGTAGGGTATGGGCTAGGGTTAGGGTTAGGGTTAGTGTTAGGGTTAGGGCTCGGTTTAGGGTACGGGTTAGGATTAGGGTACGCATTAGAGTTAGGGTAGGGGTTAGGGTTAGGGTACGCGTTAGGGTTAGGGTAGTTATTAAACCTATCCCACTCTCTAGATACCCCTTAGCACGTAAAGGAATATTATTTGGGGGTCCAGCCATGGAGAAGAGTTTAGACACTAGGATAAGATAAGGAACACACCCATTCTCAAGAAATCACATTAGGATTTTCTTTTTAACCTGTTCCTTAAAACACTAGTGCTTAGGAAATCTACTGGAGGCAGAAGCAGTCAAGGGTAGCTTAGGGTTAGGGTTAGGGTTAGGGTTAGGGTTAGGGTACGGCTTAGGGTACGGGTTCGGGGAGGGGCTAGGTTTAGGTTTAGGGTTAGTGTTAGGGCTAGGGCTCGGTTTAGGGTACGGGTTAGGATTAGGGTACGCGTTAGGGTTAGGGTAGGGGTTAGGGTTAGGGTACGCGTTAGGGTTAGGGTAGTTATTAAACCTATCCCACTCTCTAGATACCCCTTAGCACGTAAAGGAATATTATTTGGGGGTCCAGCCATGGAGAAGAGTTTAGACACTAGGATAAGATAAGGAACACACCCATTCTCAAGAAATCACATTAGGATTCTCTTTTTAACCTGTTCCTTAAAACACTAGTGCTTAGGAAATCTATTGGAGGCAGAAGCAGTCAAGGGTAGCTTAGGGTTAGGTTTAGGGTTAGGGTTAGGGTTAGGGTACGGCTTAGGGTACGGGTTCGGGTACGGCGTAGGGTATGGGCTAGGGTTAGGGTTAGGGTTAGTGTTAGGGTTAGGGTTCGGTTTAGGGTACGGGTTAGGATTAGGGTACGCGTTAGGGTTAGGGTAGGGGTTAGGGTTAGGGTACGCGTTAGGGTTAGGGTAGTTATTAAACCTATCCCACTCTCTAGATACCCCTTAGCACGTAAATGAATATTATTTGGGGGTCCAGCCATGGAGAAGAGTTTAGACACTAGGATAAGATAAGGAACACACCCATTCTCAAGAAATCACATTAGGATTCTCTTTTTAACCTGTTCCTTAAAACACTAGTGCTTAGGAAATCTATTGGAGGCAGAAGAAGTCAAGGGTAGCTTAGGGTTAGGGTTAGGGTTAGGGTTAGGGTTAGGGTACGGCTTAGGGTACGGGTTCGGGGAGGGGTTCGGGTACGGCGTAGGGGATGGGCTAGGGTTAGGGTTAGGGTTAGGGCTCGGTTTAGGGTACGGGTTAGGGTTAGGGTACGCGTTAGGGTTAGGGTAGGGGTTAGGGTTAGGGTACGCGTTAGGGTTAGGGTAGTTATTAAACCTATCCCACTCTCTAGATACCCCTTAGCACGTAAAGGAATATTATTTGGGGGTCCAGCCATGGAGAAGAGTTTAGACACTAGGATAAGATAAGGAACACACCCATTCTCAAGAAATCACATTAGGATTCTCTTTTTAACCTGTTCCTTAAAACACTAGTGCTTAGGAAATCTATTGGAGGCAGAAGCAGTCAAGGGTAGCTTAGGGTTAGGGTTAGGGTTAGGGTTAGGGTACGGCTTAGGGTACGGGTTCGGGGAGGGGCTAGGTTTAGGTTTAGGGTTAGTGTTAGGGCTAGGGCTCGGTTTAGGGTACGGGTTAGGATTAGGGTACGCGTTAGGGTTAGGGTAGGGGTTAGGGTTAGGGTACGCGTTAGGGTTAGGGTAGTTATTAAACCTATCCCACTCTCTAGATACCCCTTAGCACGTAAAGGAATATTATTTGGGGGTCCAGCCATGGAGAAGAGTTTAGACACTAGGATAAGATAAGGAACACACCCATTCTCAAGAAATCACATTAGGATTCTCTTTTTAACCTGTTCCTTAAAACACTAGTGCTTAGGAAATCTATTGGAGGCAGAAGCAGTCAAGGGTAGCTTAGGGTTAAGGTTAGGGTTAGGGTTAGGGTTAGGGTATGGCGTAGGGTACGGGTTCGGGGACGGGTTCGGGTACGGCATAGGGTATGGGCTAGGGTTAGGGTTAGGGTTAGTGTTAGTGTTAGGGCTCGGTTTAGGGTACGGGTTAGGATTAGGGTACGCGTTAGGGTTAGGGTAGGGGTTAGGGTTAGGGTACGCGTTAGGGTTAGGGTAGTTATTAAACCTATCCCACTCTCTAGATACCCCTTAGCACGTAAAGGAATATTATTTGGGGGTCCAGCCATGGAGAAGTGTTTAGACACTAGGATAAGATAAGGAACACACCCATTCTCAAGAAATCACATTAGGATTCTCTTTTTAACCTGTTCCTTAAAACACTAGTGCTTAGGAAATCTATTGGAGGCAGAAGCAGTCAAGGGTAGCTTAGGGTTAGGGTTAGGGTTAGGGTACGGCTTAGGGTACGGGTTCGGGGAGGGGTTCGGGTACGGCGTAGGGTATGGGCTAGGGTTAGGGTTAGGGTTAGTGTTAGGGTTAGGGCTCGGTTTAGGGTACGGGTTAGGATTAGGGTACGCGTTAGGGTTAGGGTAGGGGTTAGGGTTAGGGTACGCGTTAGGGTTAGGGTAGTTATTAAACCTATCCCACTCTCTAGATACCCCTTAGCACGTAAAGGAATATTATTTGGGGGTCCAGCCATGGAGAAGAGTTTAGACACTAGGATAAGATAAGGAACACACACATTCTCAAGAAATCACATTAGGATTCTCTTTTTAACCTGTTCCTTAAAACACTAGTGCTTAGGAAATCTATTGGAGGCAGAAGCAGTCAAGGGTAGCTTAGGGTTAGGGTTAGGGTTAGGGTTAGGGTTAGGGTACGGCTTAGGGTACGGGTTCGGGGAGGGGTTCGGGTACGGCGTAGGGTATGGGCTAGGGTTAGGGTTAGTGTTAGGGTTAGGGCTCGGTTTAGGGTACGGGTTAGGATTAGGGTACGCGTTAGGGTTAGGGTAGGGGTTAGGGTTAGGGTACGCGTTAGGGTTAGGGTAGTTATTAAACCTATCCCACTCTCTAGATACCCCTTAGCACGTAAAGGAATATTATTTGGGGGTCCAGCCATGGAGAAGAGTTTAGACACTAGGATAAGATAAGGAACACACCCATTCTCAAGAAATCACATTAGGATTCTCTTTTTAACCTGTTCCTTAAAACACTAGTGCTTAGGAAATCTATTGGAGGCAGAAGCAGTCAAGGGTAGCTTAGGGTTAGGGTTAAGGTTAGGGTACGGCTTAGGGTACGGGTTCGGGGAGGGGTTCGGGTACGGCGTAGGGTATGGGCTAGGGTTAGGGTTAGGGTTAGTGTTAGGGTTAGGGCTCGGTTTAGGGTACGGGTTAGGATTAGGGTACGCGTTAGAGTTAGGGTAGGGGTTAGGGTTAGGGTACGCGTTAGGGTTAGGGTAGTTATTAAACCTATCCCACTCTCTAGATACCCCTTAGCACGTAAAGGAATATTATTTGGGGGTCCAGCCATGGAGAAGAGTTTAGACACTAGGATAAGATAAGGAACACACCCATTCTCAAGAAATCACATTAGGATTCTCTTTTTAACCTGTTCCTTAAAACACTAGTGCTTAGGAAATCTATTGGAGGCAGAAGCAGTCAAGGGTAGCTTAGGGTTAGGGTTAGGGTTAGGGTTAGGGTTAGGGTACGGCGTAGGGTACGGGTTCGGGGAAGGGTTCGGGTACGGCGTAGGGTATGGGCTAGGGTTAGGGTTAGGGTTAGTGTTAGGGTTAGGGCTCGGTTTAGGGTACGGGTTAGGATTAGGGTACGCGTTAGGGTTAGGGTAGGGGTTAGGGTTAGGGTACGTGTTAGGGTTAGGGTAGTTATTAAACCTATCCCACTCTCTAGATACCCCTTAGCACGTAAAGGAATATTATTTGGGGGTCCAGCCATGGAGAAGAGTTTAGACACAAGGATAAGATAAGGAACACACCCATTCTCAAGAAATCACATTAGGATTCTCTTTTTAACCTGTTCCTTAAAACACTAGTGCTTAGGAAATCTATTGGAGGCAGAAGCAGTCAAGGGTAGCTTAGGGTTAGGGTTAGGGTTAGGGTTAGGGTTAGGGTACGGCGTAGGGTACGGGTTCGGGGAGGGGTTCGGGTACGGCGTAGGGTATGGGCTAGGGTTAGGTTTAGGGTTAGTGTTAGGGTTAGGGCTCGGTTTAGGGTACGGGTTAGGATTAGGGTACGCGTTAGGGTTAGGGTAGGGGTTAGGGTTAGGGTACGCGTTAGGGTTAGGGTAGTTATTAAACCTATCCCACTCTCTAGATACCCCTTAGCACGTAAAGGAATATTATTTGGGGGTCCAGCCATGGAGAAGAATTTAGACACTAGGATAAGATAAGGAACACACCCATTCTCAAGAAATCACATTAGGATTCTCTTTTTAACCTGTTCCTTAAAACACTAGTGCTTAGGAAATCTATTGGAGGCAGAAGCAGTCAAGGATAGCTTAGGGTTAGGGTTAGGGTTAGGGTACGGCTTAGGGTACGGGTTCGGGGAGGGGTTCGGGTACGGCGTAGGGTATGGGCTAGGGTTAGGGTTAGGGTTAGTGTTAGGGTTAGGGCTCGGTTTAGGGTACGGGTTAGGATTAGGGTACGCGTTAGGGTTAGGGTAGGGGTTAGGGTTAGGGTACGCGTTAGGGTTAGGGTAGTTATTAAACCTATCCCACTCTCTAGATACCCCTTAGCACGTAAAGGAATATTATTTGGGGGTCCAGCCATGGAGAAGAGTTTAGACACTAGGATAAGATAAGGAACACACCCATTCTCAAGAAATCACATTAGGATTCTCTTTTTAACCTGTTCCTTAAAACACTAGTGCTTAGGAAATCTATTGGAGGCAGAAGCAGTCAAGGGTAGCTTAGGGTTAGGGTTAGGGTTAGGGTTAGGGTTAGGGTACGGCTTAGGGTACGGGTTTGGGGAGGGGTTCGGGTACGGCGTAGGGTATGGGCTAGGGTTAGGGTTAGTGTTAGGGTTAGGGCTCGGTTTAGGGTACGGGTTAGGATTAGGGTACGCATTAGGGTTAGGGTAGGGGTTAGGGTTAGGTTACGCGTTAGGGTTAGGGTAGTTATTAAACCTATCCCACTCTCTAGATACCCCTTAGCACGTAAAGGAATATTATTTGGGGGTCCAGCCATGGAGAAGAGTTTAGACACTAGGATAAGATAAGGAACACACCCATTCTCAAGAAATCACATTAGGATTCTCTTTTTAACCTGTTCCTTAAAACACTAGTGCTTAGGAAATCTATTGGAGGCAGAAGCAGTCAAGGGTAGCTTAGGGATAGGGTTAGGGTTAGGGTTAGGGTTAGGGTACGGCTTAGGGAACGGGTTCGGGTACAGCGTAGGGTATGGGCTAGGGTTAGGGTTAGGGTTAGTGTTAGGGTTAGGGCTCGGTTTAGGGTACGGGTTAGGATTAGGGTACGCGTTAGAGTTAGGGTAGGGGTTAGGGTTAGGGTACGCGTTAGGGTTAGGGTAGTTATTAAACCTATCCCACTCTCTAGATACCCCTTAGCACGTAAAGGAATATTATTTGGGGGTCCAGCCATGGAGAAGAGTTTAGACACTAGGATAAGATAAGGAACACACCCATTCTCAAGAAATCACATTAGGATTCTCTTTTTAACCTGTTCCTTAAAACACTAGTGCTTAGGAAATCTATTGGAGGCAGAAGCAGTCAAGGGTAGCTTAGGGTTAGGGTTAGGGTTAGGGTTAGGGTTAGGGTACGGCGTAGGGTACGGGTTCGGGGAAGGGTTCGGGTACGGCGTAGGGTATGGGCAAGGGTTAGGGTTAGGGTTAGTGTTAGGGTTAGGGCTCGGTTTAGGGTACGGGTTAAGATTAGGGTACGCGGTAGGGTTAGGGTAGGGGTTAGGGTTAGGGTACGCGTTAGGGTTAGGGTAGTTATTAAACCTATCCCACTCTCTAGATACCCCTTAGCACGTAAAGGAATATTATTTGGGGGTCCAGCCATGGAGAAGAGTTTAGACACTAGGATAAGATAAGGAACACACCCATTCTCAAGAAATCACATTAGGATTCTCTTTTTAACCTGTTCCTTAAAACACTAGTGCTTAGGAAATCTATTGGAGGCAGAAGCAGTCAAGGGTAGCTTAGGGTTAGGGTTAGGGTTAGGGTACGGATTAGGGTACGGGTTCGGGGAGGGGTTCGGGTACGGCGTAGGGTATGGGCTAGGGTTAGGGTTAGGGCTCGGTTTAGGGTACGGGTTAGGATTAGGGTACGCGTTAGAGTTAGGGTAGGGGTTAGGGTTAGGGTACGCGTTAGGGTTAGGGTAGTTATTAAACCTATCCCACTCTCTAGATACCCCTTAGCACGTAAAGGAATATTATTTGGGGGTCCAGCCATGGAGAAGAGTTTAGACACTAGGATAAGATAAGGAACACACCCATTCTCAAGAAATCACATTAGGATTCTCTTTTTAACCTGTTCCTTAAAACACTAGTGCTTAGGAAATCTATTGGAGGCAGAAGCAGTCAAGGGTAGCTTAGGGTTAGGGTTAGGGTTAGGGTTAGGGTTAGGGTACGGCGTAGGGTACGGGTTCGGGGAAGGGTTCGGGTACGGCGTAGGGTATGGGCAAGGGTTAGGGTTAGGGTTAGTGTTAGGGTTAGGGCTCGGTTTAGGGTACGGGTTAGGATTAGGGTACGCGGTAGGGTTAGGGTAGGGGTTAGGGTTAGGGTACGCGTTAGGGTTAGGGTAGTTATTAAACCTATCCCACTCTCTAGATACCCCTTAGCACGTAAAGGAATATTATTTGGGGGTCCAGCCATGGAGAAGAGTTTAGACACTAGGATAAGATAAGGAACACACCCATTCTCAAGAAATCACATTAGGATTCTCTTTTTAACCTGTTCCTTAAAACACTAGTGCTTAGGAAATCTATTGGAGGCAGAAGCAGTCAAGGGTAGCTTAGGGTTAGGGTTAGGGTTAGGGTTAGGGTTAGGGTACGGCGTAGGGTACGGGTTCGGGGAAGGGTTCGGGTACGGCGTAGGGTATGGGCAAGGGTTAGGGTTAGGGTTAGTGTTAGGGTTAGGGCTCGGTTTAGGGTACGGGTTAGGATTAGGGTACGCGGTAGGGTTAGGGTAGGGGTTAGGGTTAGGGTACGCGTTAGGGTTAGGGTAGTTATTAAACCTATCCCACTCTCTAGATACCCCTTAGCACGTAAAGGAATATTATTTGGGGGTCCAGCCATGGAGAAGAGTTTAGACACTAGGATAAGATAAGGAACACACCCATTCTCAAGAAATCACATTAGGATTCTCTTTTTAACCTGTTCCTTAAAACACTAGTGCTTAGGAAATCTATTGGAGGCAGAAGCAGTCAAGGGTAGCTTAGGGTTAGGGTTAGGGTTAGGGTACGGCTTAGGGTACGGGTTCGGGGAGGGGTTCGGGTACGGCGTAGGGTATGGGCTAGGGTTAGGGTTAGGGCTCGGTTTAGGGTACGGGTTAGGATTAGGGTACGCGTTAGAGTTAGGGTAGGGGTTAGGGTTAGGGTACGCGTTAGGGTTAGGGTAGTTATTAAACCTATCCCACTCTCTAGATACCCCTTAGCACGTAAAGGAATATTATTTGGGGGTCCAGCCATGGAGAAGAGTTTAGACACTAGGATAAGATAAGGAACACACCCATTCTCAAGAAATCACATTAGGATTCTCTTTTTAACCTGTTCCTTAAAACACTAGTGCTTAGGAAATCTATTGGAGGCAGAAGCAGTCAAGGGTAGCTTAGGGTTAGGGTTAGGGTTAGGGTTAGGGTTAGGGTACGGCGTAGGGTATGGGTTCGGGGAAGGGTTCGGGTACGGCGTAGGGTATGGGCTAGGGTTAGGGTTAGGGTTAGTGTTAGGGTTAGGGCTCGGTTTAGGGTACGGGTTAGGATTAGGGTACGCGTTAGGGTTAGGGTAGGGGTTAGGGTTAGGGTACGTGTTAGGGTTAGGGTAGTTATTAAACCTATCCCACTCTCTAGATACCCCTTAGCACGTAAAGGAATATTATTTGGGGGTCCAGCCATGGAGAAGAGTTTAGACACAAGGATAAGATAAGGAACACACCCATTCTCAAGAAATCACATTAGGATTCTCTTTTTAACCTGTTCCTTAAAACACTAGTGCTTAGGAAATCTATTGGAGGCAGAAGCAGTCAAGGGTAGCTTAGGGTTAGGGTTAGGGTTAGGGTTAGGTTTAGGGTACGGCGTAGGGTACGGGTTCGGGGAGGGGTTCGGGTACGGCGTAGGGTATGGGCTAGGGTTAGGGTTAGGGTTAGTGTTAGGGTTAGGGCTCGGTTTAGGGTATGGGTTAGGATTAGGGTACGCGTTAGGGTTAGGGTAGGGGTTAGGGTTAGGGTACGCGTTAGGGTTAGGGTAGTTATTAAACCTATCCCACTCTCTAGATACCCCTTAGCACGTAAAGGAATATTATTTGGGGGTCCAGCCATGGAGAAGAATTTAGACACTAGGATAAGATAAGGAACACACCCATTCTCAAGAAATCACATTAGGATTCTCTTTTTAACCTGTTCCTTAAAACACTAGTGCTTAGGAAATCTATTGGAGGCAGAAGCAGTCAAGGGTAGCTTAGGGTTAGGGTTAGGGTTAGGTTACGGCTTAGGGTACGGGTTCGGGGAGGGGTTCGGGTACGGCGTAGGGTATGGGCTAGGGTTAGGGTTAGGGTTAGTGTTAGGGTTAGGGCTCGGTTTAGGGTACGGGTTAGGATTAGGGTACGCGTTAGAGTTAGGGTAGGGGTTAGGGTTAGGGTACGCGTTAGGGTTAGGGTAGTTATTAAACCTATCCCACTCTCTAGATACCCCTTAGCACGTAAAGGAATATTATTTGGGGGTCCAGCCATGGAGAAGAGTTTAGACACTAGGATAAGATAAGGAACACACCCATTCTCAAGAAATCACATTAGGATTCTCTTTTTAACCTGTTCCTTAAAACACTAGTGCTTAGGAAATCTATTGGAGGCAGAAGCAGTCAAGGGTAGCTTAGGGTTAGGGTTAGGGTTAGGGTTAGGGTTAGGGTACGGCGTAGGGTACGGGTTCGGGGAAGGGTTCGGGTACGGCGTAGGGTATGGGCAAGGGTTAGGGTTAGGGTTAGTGTTAGGGTTAGGGCTCGGTTTAGGGTACGGGTTAGGATTAGGGTACGCGTTAGGGTTAGGGTAGGGGTTAGGGTTAGGGTACGCGTTAGGGTTAGGGTAGTTATTAAACCTATCCCACTCTCTAGATACCCCTTAGCACGTAAAGGAATATTATTTGGGGGTCCAGCCATGGAGAAGAATTTAGACACTAGGATAAGATAAGGAACACACCCATTCTCAAGAAATCACATTAGGATTCTCTTTTTAACCTGTTCCTTAAAACACTATTGCTTAGGAAATCTATTGGAGGCAGAAGCAGTCAAGGGTAGCTTAGGGTTAGGGTTAGGGTTAGGTTACGGCTTAGGGTACGGGTTCGGGGAGGGGTTCGGGTACGGCGTAGTGTATGGGCTAGGGTTAGGGTTAGGGTTAGTGTTAGGGTTAGGGCTCGGTTTAGGGTACGGGTTAGGATTAGGGTACGCGTTAGGGTTAGGGTAGGGGTTAGGGTTAGGGTACGCGTTAGGGTTAGGGTAGTTATTAAACCTATCCCACTCTCTAGATACCCCTTAGCACGTAAAGGAATATTATTTGGGGGTCCAGCCATGGAGAAGAGTTTAGACACTAGGATAAGATAAGGAACACACCCATTCTCAAGAAATCACATTAGGATTCTCTTTTTAACCTGTTCCTTAAAACACTAGTGCTTAGGAAATCTATTGGAGGCAGAAGCAGTCAAGGGTAGCTTAGGGTTAGGGTTAGGGTTAGGGTTAGGGTTAGGGTACGGCTTAGGGTACGGGTTTGGGGAGGGGTTCGGGTACGGCGTAGGGTATGGGCTAGGGTTAGGGTTAGTGTTAGGGTTAGGGCTCGGTTTAGGGTACGGGTTAGGATTAGGGTACGCATTAGGGTTAGGGTAGGGGTTAGGGTTAGGTTACGCGTTAGGGTTAGGGTAGTTATTAAACCTATCCCACTCTCTAGATACCCCTTAGCACGTAAAGGAATATTATTTGGGGGTCCAGCCATGGAGAAGAGTTTAGACACTAGGATAAGATAAGGAACACACCCATTCTCAAGAAATCACATTAGGATTCTCTTTTTAACCTGTTCCTTAAAACACTAGTGCTTAGGAAATCTATTGGAGGCAGAAGCAGTCAAGGGTAGCTTAGGGTTAGGGTTAGGGTTAGGGTACGGCTTAGGGTACGGGTTCGGGGAGGGGTTCGGGTACGGCGTAGGGTATGGGCTAGGGTTAGGGTTAGGGTTAGTGTTAGGGTTAGGGCTCGGTTTAGGGTACGGGTTAGGATTAGGGTACGCGTTAGAGTTAGGGTAGAGGTTAGGGTTAGGGTACGCGTTAGGGTTAGGGTAGTTATTAAACCTATCCCACTCTCTAGATACCCCTTAGCACGTAAAGGAATATTATTTGGGGGTCCAGCCATGGAGAAGAGTTTAGACACTAGGATAAGATAAGGAACACACCCATTCTCAAGAAATCACATTAGGATTCTCTTTTTAACCTGTTCCTTAAAACACTAGTGCTTAGGAAATCTATTGGAGGCAGAAGCAGTCAAGGGTAGCTTAGGGTTAGGGTTAGGGTTAGGGTTAGGGTTAGGGTACGGCGTAGGGTACGGGTTCGGGGAAGGGTTCGGGTACGGCGTAGGGTATGGGCAAGGGTTAGGGTTAGGGTTAGTGTTAGGGTTAGGGCTCGGTTTAGGGTACGGGTTAGGATTAGGGTACGCGTAAGGGTTAGGGTAGGGGTTAGGGTTAGGGTACGCGTTAGGGTTAGGGTAGTTATTAAACCTATCCCACTCTCTAGATACCCGTTAGCACGTAAAAGAATATTATTTGGGGGTCCAGCCATGGAGAAGAGTTTAGACACTAGGATAAGATAAGGAACACACCCATTCTCAAGAAATGACATTAGGATTCTCTTTTTAACCTGTTCCTTAAAACACTAGTGCTCTTCTGGTTCTGGGGGGCCGGCTGAGCTTGTGGTTAATTCTTCTTCCTGATGGGAAAATAGAGTGACCTGTGCCTGTCCCAACACCTAGAGCTAGTCTCTCATTGGTTCCCGCTCTTCCCGTTCATCCTCTGGACAAATTGCAACCTATACGGAACAGGAGCTTAAAGGTGCTGATTCTCCAAAGAGGGAGATGGCTAGTAAAGCAGCTGGAATGGCGAACCCGAGCACAAGGAGATGAGAAATGAGGTGCGTTTTAGAAACCTTTCCCGATCACACGGTGTACCATCTTCTGGGTTTCTCACGCAAGTTTTCGACGTAGGAAGATGCCCTTGAACCTGGAGATTTAGGACTCATGGGATGGGTACCATGCAGTATTATTTTAAAGGTTGTGCGTTGGCTCACCCAACCTCACCAAACCTCTCAGCCCCAAGAGTGTCCACCCTTATGTCTCAATCAGCTGTGGGTCTAGATATGGTCAATCCAGGTTGCATCACAGCCCCTGAACGAATTGTGTAAGAATTTCTCTCTCTTTCACTGTCTTTGTTTCACGGGTTTTGAAAAGTCATTTATTTTTATAATGGGGTTTAGCTGCTTTTCACGGCTGTGTTTATGCCGCTTTACACCCCCTTGACTCACTTAGAGAGGGATATCAATACATAGGTTTGAAGATTCTTACTAGTCAGATATATTCTTGTGCGGTGAATAGGGGGTGTTGAGTCCAGTTCACTGAGCAAGGAGTAGGTCTTGTCTATTACATATTGGGTTTATGGAACGGTATCTGAGCTAATTTGAAACCCTTGTTTTATGCATCACCCCACCTCACCTTTCCCGTTCAGCAGCCATAGTGTGTTTTCTAAACGTGTGACTCTCTTCTGTTTTGTCATTCAGGTCAAGTGTAGCGGTTTTTACATTCCCTCTATAAGTGATATCTTATGATAAGTGTCTTTTTCTGTGTGACTTTTTTCACTTAGAATCGTCGTACCTAAATCCACTCATCGTGCTGCTACTAGCCTTATGACGTTGATTTCATGGCTGAGTGATATTCCATTGTACATGAGGACCACAACATCTTTATCCATTTTTCTCTTTCCCAGGATATTTAAGGTGTAATGAAGTGGGGGTTCTTGTCAACAGAGAAGCCCTAAACTTTGGGGTGCCTGTGTCTTGCTGATTTTTAGTTTTCCCAATTTATACGCCCATGAGTGGAAGTGCCGTATGGTGTCCAAGCTGTGTTTTTTAGATGTTTCAGGACACACCGTACACTTCTCCAGAGTGCCTATTGGCAATTTACATCCCGCCCATCAGCGTAGCAAGGCTCCCATTTCTCCATGGCCGGTCCTGCATTTCTGGTTTGGACACTTTTTTCCGCATGGCCCTTTTGCCCGCTGGGAAGCGAGACTTCTTTGTAGCACTGATTTGCCTTTCCAGGTTGCTTGGTTGGCCAAAAAGGGCATATGCGTTTTTTCCTGAATATATTCATGAAAAAACGCATACACCCTTTTTGGCCAAGGGATTCATTGTCCACGTTTTGCTGCTTTTCGTGTGCTTTCAAGGCGATTCCAATCTACCTCCTGAAATCTGTTTCCTGCAATTCTGCCTTGCTTTCAAATCCTCTTCTTGCCTTCCCTCAATATATTTGTGGACGAGAGTTATTATTTATAACTCTGCAGGTTTGGGAATTGCAGTGCCCCTGAGCTCCATTTTTCAATTCGCTTTTTTGGGAGCTGGCCCCAAAAGTGCAGGATTGCTTCACGCCCTCTTCTGGTTCTGGGGGGCTGGCTGAGCTCGTGGTTAATTCTTCTTCCTGATGGGAAAATAGAGTGACCTGTGCCTGTCCCAACCCCTAGAGCTAGTCTCTCATTGGTTCCCCCTCTTCCCGTTCATCCTCAGGACAAATTGCAACCTGTACGGAACAGGAGCTTAAAGGTGCTGATTCTCCAAGGAGGGAGATGGCTAGTAAAGCGGCTGGAATGGCGAACCCGAGTACAAGGAGATGAGAAATGAGGTGCGTTTTAGAAACCTTTCCCGATCACACGGTGTACCATCTTCTGGGTTTCTCATGCATGTTTTCGACGTAGGAAGATGCCCTTGAACCTGGAGATTTTGGACCCATGGGGTGGGTACCATGCAGTATTACTTTAAAGGGTCTGCGTTGGCTCACCCAACCTCACCAAACCTCGCAGCCCCAAGAGTGTCCACCCTTATGTCTCAATCAGCTGTGGGTCTAGATATGGTCAATCCAGGTTGCATCACAGTCCCTGAACGAATTGTGTAAGAATTTCTCTCTCTTTCACTGTCTTTGTTTCACGGGGTGTGAAAAGTCATTTATTTTTATAATGGGGTTTAGCTGCTTTTCACGGCTGTGTTTATGCCGCTTTACACCCCCTTGACTCACTTACAGAGAGATATCAATACATAGGTTTGAAGATTCTTACTAATCAGATATATTCTTGTGCGGTGAATAGGGGGTGTTGAGTCCAGTTCACTGAGCAAGGAGTAGGTCTTGTCTATTACATATTGGGTTTATGGAACGGTATCTGAGCTAATTTGAAACCCTTGTTTTATGCATCACCCCACCTCACCTTTCCCGTTCAGCAGCCATAGTGTGTTTTCTAAACGTGTGACTCTCTTCTGTTTTGTCATTCAGGTCAAGTGTAGCGGTTTTTACATTCCCTCTATAAGTGATATCTTATGATAAGTGTCTTTTTCTGTGTGACTTTTTTCACTTAGAATCGTCGTACCTAAATCCACTCATCGTGCTGCTACTAGCCTTATGACGTTGATTTCATGGCTGAGTGATATTCCATTGTACATGAGGACCACAACATCTTTATCCATTTTTCTCTTTCCCAGGATATTTAAGGTGTAATGAAGTGGGGGTTCTTGTCAACAGAGAAGCCCTAAACTTTGGGGTGCCTGTGTCTTGCTGATTTTTAGTTTTCCCAATTTATACGCCCATGAGTGGAAGTGCCGTATGGTGTCCAAGCTGTGTTTTTTAGATGTTTCAGGACACACCGTACACTTCTCCAGAGTGCCTATTGGCAATTTACATCCCGCCCATCAGCGTAGCAAGGCTCCCATTTCTCCATGGCCGGTCCTGCATTTCTGGTTTGGACACTTTTTTCCGCATGGCCCTTTTGCCCGCTGGGAAGCGAGACTTCTTTGTAGCACTGATTTGCCTTTCCAGGTTGCTTGGTTGGCCAAAAAGGGCATATGCGTTTTTTCCTGAATATATTCATGAAAAAACGCATACACCCTTTTTGGCCAAGGGATTCATTGTCCACGTTTTGCTGCTTTTCGTGTGCTTTCAAGGCGATTCCAATCTACCTCCTGAAATCTGTTTCCTGCAATTCTGCCTTGCTTTCAAATCCTCTTCTTGCCTTCCCTCAATATATTTGTGGACGAGAGTTATTATTTATAACTCTGCAGGTTTGGGAATTGCAGTGCCCCTGAGCTCCATTTTTCAATTCGCTTTTTTGGGAGCTGGCCCCAAAAGTGCAGGATTGCTTCACGCCCTCTTCTGGTTCTGGGGGGCTGGCTGAGCTCGTGGTTAATTCTTCTTCCTGATGGGAAAATAGAGTGACCTGTGCCTGTCCCAACCCCTAGAGCTAGTCTCTCATTGGTTCCCCCTCTTCCCGTTCATCCTCAGGACAAATTGCAACCTGTACGGAACAGGAGCTTAAAGGTGCTGATTCTCCAAGGAGGGAGATGGCTAGTAAAGCGGCTGGAATGGCGAACCCGAGTACAAGGAGATGAGAAATGAGGTGCGTTTTAGAAACCTTTCCCGATCACACGGTGTACCATCTTCTGGGTTTCTCATGCATGTTTTCGACGTAGGAAGATGCCCTTGAACCTGGAGATTTTGGACCCATGGGGTGGGTACCATGCAGTATTACTTTAAAGGGTCTGCGTTGGCTCACCCAACCTCACCAAACCTCGCAGCCCCAAGAGTGTCCACCCTTATGTCTCAATCAGCTGTGGGTCTAGATATGGTCAATCCAGGTTGCATCACAGTCCCTGAACGAATTGTGTAAGAATTTCTCTCTCTTTCACTGTCTTTGTTTCACGGGGTGTGAAAAGTCATTTATTTTTATAATGGGGTTTAGCTGCTTTTCACGGCTGTGTTTATGCCGCTTTACACCCCCTTGACTCACTTACAGAGAGATATCAATACATAGGTTTGAAGATTCTTACTAATCAGATATATTCTTGTGCGGTGAATAGGGGGTGTTGAGTCCAGTTCACTGAGCAAGGAGTAGGTCTTGTCTATTACATATTGGGTTTATGGAACGGTATCTGAGCTAATTTGAAACCCTTGTTTTATGCATCACCCCACCTCACCTTTCCCGTTCAGCAGCCATAGTGTGTTTTCTAAACGTGTGACTCTCTTCTGTTTTGTCATTCAGGTCAAGTGTAGCGGTTTTTACATTCCCTCTATAAGTGATATCTTATGATAAGTGTCTTTTTCTGTGTGACTTATTTCACTTAGAATCGTCGTACCTAAATCCACTCATCGTGCTGCTACTAGCCTTATGAGGTGGATTTCATGGCTGAGTGATATTCCATTGTACATGAGGACCACAACTTCGTTATCCATTTTTCTCTTTCCTAGGATATTTAAGGTGTAATGAAGTGGGGGTTCTTGTCAACAGAGCAGCCCTAAACTTTGGGGTGCCTGTGTCTTGCTGATGTTTAGTTTTCCCAATTTATACGCCCATGCGTGGAAGTGCCGTATGCTCTCTAAGCTGTGTTTTTTAGACGTTTCAGGACACACCGTACACTTCTCCAGAGTGGCTGTTGGCAATTTACATGCCGCCCATCAGCGTAGCAAGGCTCCCATTTCTCCATGGCCGGTCCTGAATTTCTGGTTTGGACACTTTTTTCCGCATGGCCCTTTTGCCCGCTGGGAAGCGAGACTTGTTTGGAGCGCTGATTTGCCTTTCCTGGCTGCTTGGTTGGCCAAAAAGGGCGTATGCGTGTTTTCCTGAATATATTCAGGAAAATACGCATACGCCCTTTTTGGCCAAGGGCATCATTGTCCACGTTTTGCCGCTTTTCATGTGCTTTCAAGGCGATTCGAATCTACCTCCTGAAATCTGTTTCCTGCAATTCTGCCTTGCTTTCAAATCCTCTTCTTGCCTGCCCTCAATATATTTGTGGACGAGAGTTTTCATTTATAAGTCTGCAGGTTTGTGAATTGCAGTGCCCCCGAGCTCCATTTTTCAAGTCGCTTTTTTGGGAGCTGCCGCAAAAGGGCAGGATTGCTTCAGGCCCTCTTCTGGTTCTGGGAGGCCGGCTGAGCTTGTGGTTAATTCTTCTTCCTGATGGGAAAATAGAGTGACCTGTGCCTGTCCCAACACCTAGAGCTAGTCTCTCATTGGTTCCCCCTCTTCCCGTTCATCCTCAGGACAAATTGCAACCTGTACGGAACAGGAGCTTAAAGGTGCTGATTCTCCAAGGAGGGAGATGGCTAGTAAAGCGGCTGGAATGGCGAACCCGAGCAAAAGGAGATGAGAAATGAGGTGCGTTTTAGAAACCTTTCCCGATCACACGGTGAACCATCTTCTGGGTTTCTCATGCATGTTTTCGACGTAGGAAGATGCCTTTGAACCTGGAGATTTGGGACCCATGGGGTGGGTACCATGCAGTATTACTTTAAAGGGTCTGCGTTGGCTCACCCAACCTCACCAAACCTCTCAGCCCCAAGAGTGTCCACCCTTATGTCTCAATCAGCTGTGGGTCTAGATATGGTCAATCCAGGTTGCATCACAGCCCCTGAACGAATTGTGTAAGAATTTCTCTCTCTTTCACTGTCTTTGTTTCACAGGTTTTGAAAAGTCATTTATTTTTATGATGGGGTTTAGCTGCTTTTCACGGCTGTGTTTATGCCACTTTACAACCCCTTGACTCACTTACAGAGAGATATCAATACATAGGTTTGAAGATTCTTACTAGTCAGATATATTCTTGTGCGGTGAATAGGGGGTGTTGATTCCAGTTCACTGAGCAAGGAGTAGGTCTTGTCTACTACATATTGGGTTTATGGAACGGTATCTGAGCTCATTTGAAACCCTTGTTTTATGCATCACCCCACCTCACCTTTCCCGTTCAGCAGCCATAGTGTGTTTTCTAAACGTGTGACTCTCTTCTGTTTTGTCATTCAGGTCAAGTGTAGCGGTTTTTACATTCCCTCTATAAGTGATATCTTATGATAAGTGTCTTTTTCTGTGTGACTTATTTCACTTAGAATTGTCGTACCTAAATCCACTCATCGTGCTGCTACTAGCCTTATGACGTTGATTTCATGGCTGAGTGATATTCCATTGTACATGAGGACCACAACTTCTTTATCCATTTTTCTCTTTCCCAGGATATTTAAGGTGTAATGAAGTGGGGGTTCTTGTCAACAGAGCAGCTCTAAACTTTGGGGTGCCTGTGTCTTGCTGATTTTTAGTTTTCCCAATTTATAAGCCCATGAGTGGAAGTGCCCTATGCTCTCCAAGCTGTGTTATTTAGATGTTTCAGGACACACCGTACACTTCTCCAGAGTGGCTGTTGGCAATTTACATCCCGCCCATCAGCGTAGCAAGGCTCCCATTTCTCCATGGCCGGTCCTGCATTTCTGGTTTGGACACTTTTTTCCGCATGGCCCTTTTGCCCGCTAGGAAGCGAGACTTCTTTGGAGCACTGATTTGCCTTTCTAGGTTGCTTGGTTGGCCAAAAAGGGCGTATGCGTTTTTTCCTGAATATATTCAGGAAAACACGCATACGCCCTTTTTGGCCAAGGGCATCATTGTCCACGTTTTGCCGCTTTTCATGTGCTTTCAAGGAGATTCGAATCTACCTCCTTAAATCTGTTTCCTGCAATTCTGCCTTGCTTTCAAATCCTCTTCTTGCCTTCCCTCAATATATTTGTGGACGAGAGTTATTATTTATAACTCTGCAGGTTTGGGAATTGCAGTGCCCCTGAGCTCCATTTTTCAATTCGCTTTTTTGGGAGCTGGCCCCAAAAGTGCAGGATTGCTTCACGCCCTCTTCTGGTTCTGGGGGGCTGGCTGAGCTCGTGGTTAATTCTTCTTCCTGATGGGAAAATAGAGTGACCTGTGCCTGTCCCAACCCCTAGAGCTAGTCTCTCATTGGTTCCCCCTCTTCCCGTTCATCCTCAGGACAAATTGCAACCTGTACGGAACAGGAGCTTAAAGGTGCTGATTCTCCAAGGAGGGAGATGGCTAGTAAAGCGGCTGGAATGGCGAACCCGAGTACAAGGAGATGAGAAATGAGGTGCGTTTTAGAAACCTTTCCCGATCACACGGTGTACCATCTTCTGGGTTTCTCATGCATGTTTTCGACGTAGGAAGATGCCCTTGAACCTGGAGATTTTGGACCCATGGGGTGGGTACCATGCAGTATTACTTTAAAGGGTCTGCGTTGGCTCACCCAACCTCACCAAACCTCGCAGCCCCAAGAGTGTCCACCCTTATGTCTCAATCAGCTGTGGGTCTAGATATGGTCAATCCAGGTTGCATCACAGCCCCTGAACGAATTGTGTAAGAATTTCTCTCTCTTTCACTGACTTTGTTTCACGGGTTTTGAAAAGTCATTTATTTTTATAATGGGGTTTAGCTGCTTTTCACGGCTGTGTTTATGCCGCTTTACACCCCCTTGACTCACTTACAGAGAGATATCAATACATAGGTTTGAAGATTCTTACTAATCAGATATATTCTTGTGCGGTGAATAGGGGGTGTTGAGTCCAGTTCACTGAGCAAGGAGTAGGTCTTGTCTATTACATATTGGGTTTATGGAACGGTATCTGAGCTAATTTGAAACCCTTGTTTTATGCATCACCCCACCTCACCTTTCCCGTTCAGCAGCCATAGTGTGTTTTCTAAACGTGTGACTCTCTTCTGTTTTGTCATTCAGGTCAAGTGTAGCGGTTTTTACATTCCCTCTATAAGTGATATCTTATGATAAGTGTCTTTTTCTGTGTGACTTATTTCACTTAGAATCGTCGTACCTAAATCCACTCATCGTGCTGCTACTAGCCTTATGAGGTGGATTTCATGGCTGAGTGATATTCCATTGTACATGAGGACCACAACTTCGTTATCCATTTTTCTCTTTCCTAGGATATTTAAGGTGTAATGAAGTGGGGGTTCTTGTCAACAGAGCAGCCCTAAACTTTGGGGTGCCTGTGTCTTGCTGATGTTTAGTTTTCCCAATTTATACGCCCATGCGTGGAAGTGCCGTATGCTCTCTAAGCTGTGTTTTTTAGACGTTTCAGGACACACCGTACACTTCTCCAGAGTGGCTGTTGGCAATTTACATGCCGCCCATCAGCGTAGCAAGGCTCCCATTTCTCCATGGCCGGTCCTGAATTTCTGGTTTGGACACTTTTTTCCGCATGGCCCTTTTGCCCGCTGGGAAGCGAGACTTGTTTGGAGCGCTGATTTGCCTTTCCTGGCTGCTTGGTTGGCCAAAAAGGGCGTATGCGTGTTTTCCTGAATATATTCAGGAAAATACGCATACGCCCTTTTTGGCCAAGGGCATCATTGTCCACGTTTTGCCGCTTTTCATGTGCTTTCAAGGCGATTCGAATCTACCTCCTGAAATCTGTTTCCTGCAATTCTGCCTTGCTTTCAAATCCTCTTCTTGCCTGCCCTCAATATATTTGTGGACGAGAGTTTTCATTTATAAGTCTGCAGGTTTGTGAATTGCAGTGCCCCCGAGCTCCATTTTTCAAGTCGCTTTTTTGGGAGCTGGCCGCAAAAGTGCAGGATTGCTTCAGGCCCTCTTCTGGTTCTGGGAGGCCGGCTGAGCTTGTGGTTAATTCTTCTTCCTGATGGGAAAATAGAGTGACCTGTGCCTGTCCCAACACCTAGAGCTAGTCTCTCATTGGTTCCCCCTCTTCCCGTTCATCCTCAGGACAAATTGCAACCTGTACGGAACAGGAGCTTAAAGGTGCTGATTCTCCAAGGAGGGAGATGGCTAGTAAAGCGGCTGGAATGGCGAACCCGAGCAAAAGGAGATGAGAAATGAGGTGCGTTTTAGAAACCTTTCCCGATCACACGGTGAACCATCTTCTGGGTTTCTCATGCATGTTTTCGACGTAGGAAGATGCCCTTGAACCTGGAGATTTGGGACCCATGGGGTGGGTACCATGCAGTATTACTTTAAAGGGTCTGCGTTGGCTCACCCAACCTCACCAAACCTCTCAGCCCCAAGAGTGTCCACCCTTATGTCTCAATCAGCTGTGGGTCTAGATATGGTCAATCCAGGTTGCATCACAGCCCCTGAACGAATTGTGTAAGAATTTCTCTCTCTTTCACTGTCTTTGTTTCACAGGTTTTGAAAAGTCATTTATTTTTATGATGGGGTTTAGCTGCTTTTCACGGCTGTGTTTATGCCACTTTACAACCCCTTGACTCACTTACAGAGAGATATCAATACATAGGTTTGAAGATTCTTACTAGTCAGATATATTCTTGTGCGGTGAATAGGGGGTGTTGAGTCCAGTTCACTGAGCAAGGAGTAGGTCTTGTCTACTACATATTGGGTTTATGGAACGGTATCTGAGCTCATTTGAAACCCTTGTTTTATGCATCACCCCACCTCACCTTTCCCGTTCAGCAGCCATAGTGTGTTTTCTAAACGTGTGACTCTCTTCTGTTTTGTCATTCAGGTCAAGTGTAGCGGTTTTTACATTCCCTCTATAAGTGATATCTTATGATAAGTGTCTTTTTCTGTGTGACTTATTTCACTTAGAATTGTCGTACCTAAATCCACTCATCGTGCTGCTACTAGCCTTATGACGTTGATTTCATGGCTGAGTGATATTCCATTGTACATGAGGACCACAACTTCTTTATCCATTTTTCTCTTTCCCAGGATATTTAAGGTGTAATGAAGTGGGGGTTCTTGTCAACAGAGCAGCTCTAAACTTTGGGGTGCCTGTGTCTTGCTGATTTTTAGTTTTCCCAATTTATAAGCCCATGAGTGGAAGTGCCCTATGCTCTCCAAGCTGTGTTATTTAGATGTTTCAGGACACACCGTACACTTCTCCAGAGTGGCTGTTGGCAATTTACATCCCGCCCATCAGCGTAGCAAGGCTCCCATTTCTCCATGGCCGGTCCTGCATTTCTGGTTTGGACACTTTTTTCCGCATGGCCCTTTTGCCCGCTAGGAAGCGAGACTTCTTTGGAGCACTGATTTGCCTTTCTAGGTTGCTTGGTTGGCCAAAAAGGGCGTATGCGTTTTTTCCTGAATATATTCAGGAAAAAACGCATACGCCCTTTTTGGCCAAGGGCATCATTGTCCACGTTTTGCCGCTTTTCATGTGCTTTCAAGGAGATTCGAATCTACCTCCTTAAATCTGTTTCCTGCAATTCTGCCTTGCTTTCAAATCCTCTTCTTGCCTTCCCTCAATATATTTGTGGACGATAGTTTTCATTTATAAGTCTGCAGGTTTGTGAATTGCAGTGCCCCTGAGCTCCATTTTTCATGTCGCTTTTTTGGGAGCTGGCCGCAAAAGTGCAGGATTGCTTCAGGCCCTCTTCTGGTTCTGGGAGGCCGGCTGAGCTTGTGGTTAATTCTTCTTCCTGATGGTAAAATAGAGTGACCTGTGCCTGTCCCAACACCTAGAGCTAGTCTCTCATTGGTTCCCCCTCTCCCGTTCATCCTCAGGACAAATTGCAACCTGTATGGAACAGGAGCTTAAAGGTGCTGATTCTCCAAGGAGGGAGATGGCTAGTAAAGCGGCTGGAATAGCGAACCCGAGCACAAGGAGATGAGAAATGAGGTGCGTTTTAGAAACCTTTCCCAATCACACGGTGAACCATCTTCTGGGTTTCTCATGCATGTTTTCCACGTAGGAAGATGCCCTTGAACCTGGATATTTGGGACCCATGGGGTGGGTACCATGCAGTATAACTTTAAAGGGTCTGCGTTGGCTCACCCAACCTCACCAAACCTCTCAGCCCCAAGAGTGTCCACCCTTATGTCTCAATCAGCTGTGGGTCTAGATATGGTCAATCCAGGTTGCATCACAGCCCCTGAACGAATTGTGTAAGAATTTCTCTCTTTCACTGTCTTTGTTTCACGGGTTTTGAAAAGTCATTTATTTTTATAATGGGGTTTAGCTGCTTTTCACGGCTGTGTTTATGCCGCTTTACACCCCCTTGACTCACTTACAGAGAGATATCAATACATAGGTTTGAAGATTCTTACTAATCAGATATATTCTTGTGCGGTGAATAGGGGGTGTTGAGTCCAGTTCACTGAGCAAGGAGTAGGTCTTGTCTATTACATATTGGGTTTATGGAACGGTATCTGAGCTAATTTGAAACCCTTGTTTTATGCATCACCCCACCTCACCTTTCCCGTTCAGCAGCCATAGTGTGTTTTCTAAACGTGTGACTCTCTTCTGTTTTGTCATTCAGGTCAAGTGTAGCGGTTTTTACATTCCCTCTATAAGTGATATCTTATGATAAGTGTCTTTTTCTGTGTGACTTATTTCACTTAGAATCGTCGTACCTAAATCCACTCATCGTGCTGCTACTAGCCTTATGACGTTGATTTCATGGCTGAGTGATATTCCATTGTACATGAGGACCACAACTTCTTTATCCATTTTTCTCTTTCCTAGGATATTTAAGGTGTAATGAAGTGGGGGTTCTTGTCAACAGAGCAGCCCTAAACTTTGGGGTGCCTGTGTCTTGCTGATTTTTAGTTTTCCCAATTTATAAGCCCATGAGTGGAAGTGCCCTATGCTCTCCAAGCTGTGTTATTTAGATGTTTCAGGACACACCGTACACTTCTCCAGAGTGGCTGTTGGCAATTTACATCCCGCCCATCAGCGTAGCAAGGCTCCCATTTCTCCATGGCCGGTCCTGCATTTCTGGTTTGGACACTTTTTTCCGCATGGCCCTTTTGCCCGCTGGGAAGCGAGACTTCTTTGTAGCACTGATTTGCCTTTCCAGGTTGCTTCGTTGGCCAAAAAGGGCGTATGCGTTTTTTCCTGAATATATTCAGGAAAAAACGCATACGCCCTTTTTGGCCAAGGGCATCATTGTCCACGTTTTGCCGCTTTTCATGTGCTTTCAAGGCAATTCGAATCTACCTCCTGAAATCTGTTTCCTGCAATTCTGCCTTGCTTTCAAATCCTCTTCTTGCCTTCCCTCAATATATTTGTGGAAGATAGTTTTCATTTATAAGTCTGCAGGTTTGTGAATTGCAGTGCCCCTGAGCTCGATTTTTCAAGTCGCTTTTTTGGGAGCTGGCCGCAAAAGCGCAGGATTGCTTCAGGCCCTATTCTGGTTCCAGAGGGCAGGGTAAGTCTGTGGTTAATTCTTCTTCCTGATGGGAAAATAGAATGACCTGTGCCTGTCCCAACACCTACAGCTAGTCTCTCATTGGTTCCCCCTCTTCCCGTTCATCCTCAGGACAAATTGCAACCTGTACGGAACAGGAGCTTAAAGGTGCTGATTCTCCAAGGAGGGAGATGGCTAGTAAAGCGGCTGGAATGGCGAACCCGAGCACAAGGAGATGAGAAATGAGGTGCCTTTTAGAAACCTTTCCCGATCACACGGTGAACCATCTTCTGGGTTTCTCATGCATGTTTTCGATGTAGGAAGATGCCCTTGAACCTGGAGATTTGGGACCCATGCGGTGGGTACCATGCAGTATTACTTTAAAGGGTCTGCGTTGGCTCACCCAACCTCACCAAACCTCTCAGCCCCAAGAGTGTCCACCCTTATGTCTCAATCAGCTGTGGGTCTAGATATGGTCAATCCAGGTTGCATCACAGCCCCTGAACGAATTGTGTAAGAATTTCTCTCTCTTTCACTGTCTTTGTTTCACGGGTTTTGAAAAGTCATTTATTTTTATAATGGGGTTTAGCTGCTTTTCACGGCTGTGTTTATGCCGCTTTACACCCCCTTGACTCACTTACAGAGAGATATCAATACATAGGTTTGAAGATTCTTAGTAGTCAGATATATTCTTGTGCGGTGAATAGGGGGTGTTGAGTCCAGTTCACTGAGCAAGGAGTAGGTCTTGTCTATTACATATTAGGTTTATGGAACGGTATCTGAGCTAATTTGAAACCCTTGTTTTATGCATCACCCCACCTCACCTTTCCCGTTCAGCAGCCATAGTGTGTTTTCTAAACGTGTGACTCTCTTCTGTTTTGTCATTCAGGTCAAGTGTAGCGGTTTTTACATTCCCTCTATAAGTGATATCTTATGATAAGTGTCTTTTTCTGTGTGACTTATTTCACTTAGAATCGTCGTACCTAAATCCACTCATCGTGCTGCTACTAGCCTTATGACGTGGATTTCATGGCTGAGTGATATTCCATTGTACATGAGGACCACAACTTCTTTATCCATTTTTCTCTTTCCTAGGATATTTAAGGTGTAATGAAGTGGGGGTTCTTGTCAACAGAGCAGCCCTAAACTTTGGGGTGCCTGTGTCTTGCTGATGTTTAGTTTTCCCAATTTATACGCCCATGCGTGGAAGTGCCGTATGCTGTCTAAGCTGTGTTTTTTAGACGTTTCAGGACACACCGTACACTTCTCCAGAGTGGCTGTTGGCAATTTACATCCCGCCCATCATCGTAGCAAGGCTCCCATTTCTCCATGGCCGGTCCTGCATTTCTGGTTTGGACACTTTTTTCCGCATGGCCCTTTTGCCCGCTGGGAAGCGAGACTTCTTTGGAGCGCTGATTTGCCTTTCCTGGCTGCTTGGTTGGCCAAAATGGCGTATGCGTGTTTTCCTGAATATCTTCAGGAAAACACGCATACGCCCTTTTTGGCCAAGGGCATCATTGTCCACGTTTTGCCGCTTTTCATGTGCTTTCAAGGCGATTCGAATCTACCTCCTGAAATCTGTTTCCTGCAATTCTGCCTTGCTTTCAAATCCTCTTCGTTGCCTTCCCTCAATATATTTGTGGACGAGAGTTATCATTTATAACTCAGCAGGTTTGGGAATTGCAGTGCCCTTGAGCTCCATTTTTCAATTCGGCTTTTTGGGAGCTGCCCGCAAAAGTGCAGGATTGCTTCATGCCCTCTTCTGGTTCTGGGGAGCAGGCTGAGCTCGTGGTTAATTCTTCTTCCTGATGGGAAAATAGAGTGACCTGTGCCTGTCCCAACCCCTAGAGCTAGTCTCTCATTGGTTCCCCCTCTTCCCGTTCATCCTCAGGACAAATTGCAACCTGTACGGAACAGCAGTTTAGTTAAAGGTGCTGATTCTCCAAGGAGGGAGGGGGCTAGTAAAGCGGCTGGAATGCCGAACCCGAGCACAAGGAGATGAGAAATGAGGTGCGTTTTAGAAACCTTTCCCGATCACACGGTGTACCATCTTCTGGGTTTCTCATGCATGTTTTCGACGTAGGAAGATGCCCTTGAACCTGGAGATTTGGGATCCATGGGATGGGTACCATGCAGTATTACTTTAAAGGGTCTGCGTTGGCTCACCCAACCTCACCAAACCTCTCAGCCCCAAGAGTGTCCACCCTTATGTCTCAATCAGCTGTGGGTCTAGATATGGTCAATCCAGGTTGCATCACAGCCCCTGAACGAATTGTGTAAGAATTTCTCTCTCTTTCACTGTCTTTGTTTCACGGGTTTTGAAAAGTCATTTATTTTTATAATGGGGTTTAGCTGCTTTTCACGGCTGTGTTTATGCCGCTTTACACCCCCTTGACTCACTTACAGAGAGATATCAATACATAGGTTTGAAGATTCTTAATAGTCAGATATATTCTTGTGCGGTGAATAGGGGGTGTTGAGTCCAGTTCACTGAGCAAGGAGTAGGTCTTGTCTATTACATATTGGGTTTATGGAACGGTATCTGAGCTAATTTGAAACCCTTGTTTTATGCATCACCCCACCTCACCTTTCCCGTTCAGCAGCCATAGTGTGTTTTCTAAACGTGTGACTGTCTTCTGTTTTGTCATTCAGGTCAAGTGTAGCGGTTTTTACATTCCCTCTATAAGTGATATCTTATGATAAGTGTCTTTTTCTGTGTGACTTATTTCACTTAGAATCGTCCTACCTAAATCCACTCATCGTGCTGCTACTAGCCTTATGACGTTGATTTCATGGCTGAGTGATATTCCATTGTACATGAGGACCACAACTTCTTTATCCATTTTTCTCTTTCCTAGGATATTTAAGGTGTAATGAAGTGGGGGTTCTTGTCAACAGAGCAGCCCTAAACTTTAATGGTGCCTGTGTCTTGCTGATTTTTAGTTTTCCCAATTTATACACCCATGCGTGGAAGTGCCGTATGCTCTCTAAGCTGTGTTTTTTAGACGTTTCAGGACACACCGTACACTTCTCCAGAGTGGCTGTTGGCAATTTACATACCGCCCATCAGCGTAGCAAGGCTCCCATTTCTCCATGGCCGGTCCTGCATTTCTGGTTTGGACACTTTTTTCCGCATGGCCCTTTTGCCCGCTGAGAAGCGAGACTTCTTTGGAGCGCTGATTTGCCTTTCCTGGCTGCTTGGTTGGCCAAAAAGGGCGTATGCGTTTTTTCCTGAATATATTCAGGAAAAAACGCATACGCCCTTTTTGGCCAAGGGCATCATTGTCCACGTTTTGCCGCTTTTCATGTGCTTTCAAGGCGATTCGAATCTACCTACTGAAATCTGTTTCCTGCAATTCTGCCTTGCTTTCAAATCCTCTTCGTTGCCTTCCCTCAATATATTTGTGGACGAGAGTTTTCATTTATAAGTCTGTAGGTTTGTGAATTGCAGTGCCCGTGAGCTCCATTTTTCAAGTCGCTTTTTTGGGAGCTGGCCGCAAAAGCACAGGATTGCTTCAGGCCCTATTCTGGTTCCAGAGGGCAGGCTAAGTCTGTGGTTAATTCTTCTTCCTGATGGGAAAATAGAGTGACCTGTGCCTGTCCCAACCCCTAGAGCTAGTCTCTCATTGGTTCCCCCTCTTCCCTTTCATCCTCAGGACAAATTGCAATCTGTACGGAACAGGAGGTTAAAGGTGCTGATTCTCCAAGGAGGGAGATGGCTAGTAAAGCGGCTGGAATGGCGAACCCGAGCACAAGGAGATGAGAAATGAGGTGCGTTTTAGAAACCTTTCCCGTTCACATGGTGTACCATCTTCTGGGTTTCTCATGCATGTTTTCGACGTAGGAAGATGCCCTTGAACCTGGAGATTTGGGACCCATGGGATGGGTACCATGCAGTATTACTTTAAAGGGACTGTGTTGGCTCACCCAACCTCACCAAACCTCTCAGCCCCAAGAGTGTCCACCCTTATGTCTCAATCAGCTGTGGGTCTAGATATGGTCAATCCAGGTTGCATCACAGCCCCTGAACGAATTGTGTAAGAATTTCTCTCTCTTTCACTGTCTTTGTTTCTCGGGTTTTGAAAAGTCATTTATTTTTATAATGGGGTTTAGCTGCTTTTCACGGCTGTGTTTATGCCGCTTTACACCCCCTTGACTCACTTACAGAGCGATATCAATACATAGGTTTGAAGATTCTTACTAGTCAGATATATTCTTGTGCGTTGAATAGGGGGTGTTGAGTCCAGTTCACTGAGCAAGGAGTAGGTCTTGTCTATCACATATTGGGTTTATGGAACGGTATCTGAGCTAATTTGAAACCCTTGTTTTATGCATCACCCCACCTCACCTTTCCCGTTCAGCAGCCATAGTGTGTTTTCTAAACGTGTGACTCTCTTCTGTTTTGTCTTTCAGTTCAAGTGTAGCGGTTTTTACATTCCCTCTATAAGTGATATCTTATGATAAGTGTCTTTTTCTGTGTGACTTATTTCACTTAGAATCGTCGTACCTAAATCCACTCATCGTGCTGCTACTAGCCTTATGACGTGGATTTCATGGCTGAGTGATATTCCATTGTACATGAGGACCACAACTTCTTTATCCATTTTTCTCTTTCCCAGGATATTTAAGGTGTAATGAAGTGGGGGTTCTTGTCAACAGAGCAGCCCTAAACTTTGGGGTGCCTGTGTCTTGCTGATTTTTAGTTTTCCCAATTTATACGCCCATACGTGGAAGTGCCGTATGCTCTCTAAGCTGTGCTTTTTAGACGTTTCAGGACACACCGTACACTTCTCCAGAGTGGCTGTTGGCAATTTACATCCCGCCCATCAGGGTAGCAAGGCTCCCATTTCTCCATGGCCGGTCCTGCATTTCTGGTTTGGACACTTTTTTCCGCATGGCCCTTTTGCCCGCTGGGAAGCGAGACTTCTTTGGAGCGCTGATTTGCCTTTCCAGGTTGCTTGGTTGGCCAAAAAGGGCGTATGCGTTTTTTCCTGAATATATTCAGGAAAAAACGCATACACCCTTTTTGGCCAAGGGCATCATTGTCCACGTTTTGCCGCTTTTCATGTGCTTTCAAGGCGATTCGAATCTACCTCCTGAAATCTGTTTCCTGCAATTCTGCCTTGCTTTCAAATCCTCTTCGTTGCCTTCCCTCAATATATTTGTGGACGAGAGTTATCATTTATAACTCAGCAGGTTTGTGAATTGCAGTGCCCCTGAGCTCCATTTTTCAAGTCGCTTTTTTGGGAGCTGGCCGCAAAAGCGCAGGATTGCTTCAGGCCCTATTCTGGTTCCAGAGGGCAGGCTAAGTTTGTGGTTAATTCTTCTTCCTGATGGGAAAATAGAGTGACCTGTGCCTGTCCCAACACCTAGAGCTAGTCTCTCATTGGTTCCCCCTCTTCCCGTTCATCCTCAGGACAAATTGCAACCTGTACGGAACAGGAGGTTAAAGGTGCTGATTCTCCAAGGAGGGAGATGGCTAGTAAAGCGGCTGGAGTGGCGAACCCGAGCACAAGGAGATGAGAAATTAGGTGCGTTTTAGAAACCTTTCTCGATCACACGGTGTACCATTTTCTGGGTTTCTCATGCATGTTTTCGACGTAGGAAGATGCCCTTGAACCTGGAGATTTGGGACCCATGGGATGGGTACCATGCAGTATTACTTTAAAGGGTGTGCGTTGGCTCACCCAACCTCACCAAACCTCTCAGCCCCAAGAGTGTCCACCCTTATGTCTCAATCAGCTGTGGGTCTAGATATGGTCAATCCAGGTTGCATCACAGCCCCTGAACGAATTGTGTAAGAATTTCTCTCTCTTTCACTGTCTTTGTTTCACGGGTTTTGAAAAGTCATTTATTTTTATAATGGGGTTTAGCTGCTTTTCACGGCTGTGTTTATGCCGCTTTACACCCCCTTGACTCACTTACAGAGCGATATCAATACATAGGTTTGAAGATTCTTACTAGTCAGATATATTCTTGTGTGGTGAATAGGGGGTGTTGAGTCCAGTTCACTGAGCAAGGAGTAGGTCTTGTCTATTACATATTGGGTTTATGGAACGGTATCTGAGCTAATTTGAAACCCTTGTTTTATGCATCACCCCACCTCACCTTTCCCGTTCAGCAGCCATAGTGTGTTTTCTAAACGTGTGACTCTCTTCTGTTTTGTCATTCAGGTCAAGTGTAGCGGTTTTTACATTCCCTCTATAAGTGATATCTTATGATAAGTGTCTTTTTCTGTGTGACTTATTTCACTTAGAATCGTCGTACCTAAATCCACTCATCGTGCTGCTACTAGCCTTATGACGTTGATTTCATGGCTGAGTGATATTCCATTGTACATGAGGACCACCACTTCTTTATCCATTTTTCTCTTTCCTAGGATATTTAAGGTGTAATGAAGTGGGGGTTCTTGTCAACAGAGCAGCCCTAAACTTTGGGGTGCCTGTGTCTTGCTGATTTTTAGTTTTCCCAATTTATACGCCCATGCGTGGAAGTGCCGTATGCTCTCTAAGCTGTGTTTTTTAGATGTTTTAGGACACACCGTACACTTTTCCAGAGTGGCTGTTGGCAATTTACGTCCCGCCCATCAGCGTAGCAAGGCTCCCATTTCTCCATGGCCGGTCCTGCATTTCTGGTTTGGACACTTTTTTCCGCATGGCCCTTTTGCCCGCTGGGAAGCGAGACTTTTTGGAGCGATGATTTGCCTTTCCAGGTTGCTTGGTTGGCCCAAAAGGGCGTATGCGTTTTTTCCTGAATATATTCAGGAAAAAACGCATACGCCCTTTTTGGCCAAGGGCATCATTGTCCACGTTTTGCCGCTTTTCATGTGCTTTCAAGGCGATTCGAATCTACCTCCTGAAATCTGTTTCCTGCAATTCTGCCTTGCTTTCAAATCCTCTTCGTTGCCTTCCCTCAATATATTTGTGGACGAGAGTTATCATTTATAACTCTGCAGGTTCGGGAATTGCAGTGCCCCTGAGCTCCATTTTTCAAGTCGCCTTTTTGGGAGCTGGCCGCAAAAGTGCAGGATTGCTTCACGCCCTCTTCTGGTTCTGGGGAGCAGGCTGAGCTCGTGGTTAAATCTTCTTCCTGATGGGAAAATAGAGTGACCTGTGCCTGTCCCAACACCTAGAGCTAGTCTCTCATTGGTTCCCACTCTTCCCGTTCATCCTCAGGACAAATTGCAACCTGTACGGAACAGGAGTTTAGTAAAAGGTGCTGATTCTCCAAGGAGGGAGATGGCTAGTAAAGCGGCTGGAATGGCGAACCCGAGCACAAGGAGATGAGAAATGAGGTGCGTTTTAGAAACCTTTCCCGATCACACGGTGTACCATCTTCTGGGTTTCTCATGCATGTTTTCGACGTAGGAAGATGCCCTTGAACCTGGAGATTTGGGACCCATGGGGTGAGTACCATGCAGTATTACTTTAAAGGGTCTGCGTTGGCTCACCCAACCTCACCAAACCTCTCAGCCCCAAGAGTGTCCACCCTTATGTCTCAATCAGCTGTGGGTCTAGATATGGTCAATCCAGGTTGCATCACAGCCCCTGAACGAATTGTGTAAGAATTTCTCTCTCTTTCACTGTCTTTGTTTCACGGGTTTTGAAAAGTCATTTATTTTTATAATGGGGTTTAGCTGCTTTTCACGGCTGTGTTTATGCCGCTTTACACCCCCTTGACTCACTTACAGAGCGATATTAATACATAGGTTTGAAGATTCTTACTAGTCAGATATATTCTTGTGGGTTGAATAGGGGGTGTTGAGTCCAGTTCACTGAGCAAGGAGTAGGTCTTGTCTATTACATATTGGGTTTATGGAACGGTATCTGAGCTAATTTGAAACCCTTGTTTTATGCATCACCCCACCTCACCTTTCCCGTTCAGCAGCCATAGTGTGTTTTCTAAACGTGTGACTCTCTTCTGTTTTGTCATTCAGGTCAAGTGTAGCGGTTTTTACATTCCCTCTATAAGTGATATCCATTGATAAGTGTCTTTTTCTGTGTGACTTATTTCACTTAGAAGCGTCGTACCTAAATCCACTCATCGTGCTGCTACTAGCCTTATGACGTTGATTTCATGGCTGGGTGAAATTCCATTGTACATGAGGACCACAACTTCTTTATCCATTTTTCTCTTTCCCAGGATATTTAAGGTGTAATGAAGTGGGGGTTCTTGTCAACAGAGCAGCCCTAAACTTTGGGGTGCCTGTGTCTTGCTGATTTTTAGTTTTCCCAATTTATACGCCCATGCGTGGAAGTGCCGTATGCTCTCTAAGCTGTGCTTTTTAGACGTTTCAGGACACACCGTACACTTCTCCAGAGTGGCTGTTGGCAATTTACATCCCGCCCATCAGCGTAGCAAGGCTCCCATTTCTCCATGGCCGGTCCTGCATTTCTGGTTTGGACACTTTTTTCCGCATGGCCCTTTTGCCCGCTGGGAAGCGAGACTTCTTTGGAGCGCTGATTTGCCTTTCCAGGTTGCTTGGTTGGCCAAAAAGGGCGTATGCGTTTTTTCCTGAATATATTCAGGAAAAAACGCATACGCCCTTTTTGGCCAAGGGCATCATTGTCCACGTTTTGACGCTTTTCATGTGCTTTCAAGGCGATTCGAATCTACCTCCTGAAATCTGTTTCCTGCAATTCTGCCTTGCTTTCAAATCCTCTTCGTTGCCTTCCCTCAATATATTTGTGGACGAGAGTTATCATTTATAACTCAGCAGGTTTGTGAATTGCAGTGCCCCTGAGCTCCATTTTTCAAGTTGCTTTTTTGGGAGCTGGCCGCAAAAGCGCAGGATTGCTTCAGGCCCTATTCTGGTTCCAGAGGGCAGGGTAAGTCTGTGGTTAATTCTTCTTCCTGATGGGAAAATAGAGTGACCTGTGCCTGTCCCAACACCTAGAGCTAGTCTCTCATTGGTTCCCCCTCTTCCCGTTCATCCTCAGGACAAATTGCAACCTGTACGGAACAGGAGGTTAAAGGTGCTGATTCTCCAAGGAGGGAGATGGCTAGTAAAGCGGCTGGAGTGGCGAACCCGAGCACAAGGAGATGAGAAATTAGGTGCGTTTTAGAAACCTTTCCCGATCACACGGTGTACCATCTTCTGGGTTTCTCATGCATGTTTTCGACGTAGGAAGATGCCCTTGAACCTGGAGATTTGGGACCCATGGGATGGGTACCATGCAGTATTACTTTAAAGGGTGTGCGTTGGCTCACGCAACCTCACCAAACCTCTCAGCCCCAAGAGTGTCCACCCTTATGTCTCAATCAGCTGTGGGTCTAGATATGGTCAATCCAGGTTGCATCACAGCCCCTGAACGAATTGTGTAAGAATTTCTCTCTCTTTCACTGTCTTTGTTTCACGGGTTTTGAAAAGTCATTTATTTTTATAATGGGGTTTAGCTGCTTTTCACGGCTGTGTTTATGCCGCTTTACACCCCCTTGACTCACTTACAGAGCGATATTAATACATAGGTTTGAAGATTCTTACTAGTCAGATATATTCTTGTGCGTTGAATAGGGGGTGTTGAGTCCAGTTCACTGAGCAAGGAGTAGGTCTTGTCTATCACATATTGGGTTTATGGAACGGTATCTGAGCTAATTTGAAACCCTTGTTTTATGCATCACCCCACCTCACCTTTCCCGTTCAGCAGCCATAGTGTGTTTTCTAAACGTGTGACTCTCTTCTGTTTTGTCATTCAGGTCAAGTGTAGCGGTTTTTACAATCCCTCTATAAGTGATATCTTATGATAAGTGTCTTTTTCTGTGTGACTTATTTCACTTAGAATCGTCGTACCTAAATCCACTCATCGTGCTGCTACTAGCCTTATGACGTTGATTTCATGGCTGAGTGATATTCCATTGTACATGAGGACCACAACTTCTTTATCCATTTTTCTCTTTCCCAGGATATTTAAGGTGTAATGAAGTGGGGGTTCTTGTCAACAGAGCAGCCCTAAACTTTGGGGTGCCTGTGTCTTGCTGATTTTTAGTTTTCCCAATTTATACGCCCATGCGTGGAAGTGCCGTATGCTCTCTAAGCTGTGTTTTTTAGATGTTTCAGGACACACCGTACACTTTTCCAGAGTGTCTGTTGGCAATTTACATCCCGCCCATCAGCGTAGCAAGGCTCCCATTTCTCCATGGCCGGTCCTGCATTTCTGGTTTGGACACTTTTTTCCGCATGGCCCTTTTGCCCGCTGGGAAGCGAGACTTTTTGGAGCGATGATTTGCCTTTCCAGGTTGCTTGGTTGGCCCAAAAGTGCGTATGCGTTTTTTCCTGAATATATTCAGGAAAAAACGCATACGCCCTTTTTGGCCAAGGGCATCATTGTCCACGTTTTGCCGCTTTTCATGTGCTTTCAAGGCGATTCGAATCTACCTCCTGAAATCTGTTTCCTGCAATTCTGCCTTGCTTTCAAATCCTCTTCGTTGCCTTCCCTCAATATATTTGTGGACGAGAGTTATCATTTATAACTCTGCAGGTTTGTGAATTGCAGTGCCCCTGAGCTCCATTTTTCAAGTCGCCTTTTTGGGAGCTGGCTGCAAAAGTGCAGGATTGCTTCACGCCCTCTTCTGGTTCTGGGGAGCAGGCTGAGCTCGTGGTTAATTCTTCTTCCTGATGGGAAAATAGAGTGACCTGTGCCTGTCCCAACACCTAGAGCTAGTCTCTCATTGGTTCCCCCTCTTCCCGTTCATCCTCAGGACAAATTGCAACCTGTACGGAACAGGAGTTTAGTTAAAGGTGCTGATTCTCCAAGGAGGGAGATGGCTAGTAAAGCGGCTGGAATGGCGAACCCGAGCACAAGGAGATGAGAAATGAGGTGCGTTTTAGAAACCTTTCCCGATCACACGGTGTACCATCTTCTGGGTTTCTCATGCATGTTTTCGACGTAGGAAGATGCCCTTGAACCTGGAGATTTGGGACCCATGGGATGAGTACCATGCAGTATTAATTTAAAGGGTCTGCGTTGGCTCACCCAACCTCACCAAACCTCTCAGCCCCAAGAGTGTCCACCCTTATGTCTCAATCAGCTGTGGGTCTAGATATGGTCAATCCAGGTTGCATCACAGCCCCTGAACGAATTGTGTAAGAATTTCTCTCTCTTTCACTGTCTTTGTTTCTCGGGTTTTGAAAAGTCATTTATTTTTATAATGGGGTTTAGCTGCTTTTCACGGCTGTGTTTATGCCGCTTTACACCCCCTTGACTCACTTACAGAGCGATATTAATACATAGGTTTGAAGATTCTTACTAGTCAGATATATTCTTGTGTGGTGAATAGGGGGTGTTGAGTCCAGTTCACTGAGCAAGGAGTAGGTCTTGTCTATCACATATTGGGTTTATGGAACGGTATCTGAGCTAATTTGAAACCCTTGTTTTATGCATCACCCCACCTCACCTTTCCCGTTCAGCAGCCATAGTGTGTTTTCTAAACGTGTGACTCTCTTCTGTTTTGTCATTCAGGTCAAGTGTAGCGGTTTTTACATTCCCTCTATAAGTGATATCCATTGATAAGTGTCTTTTTCTGTGTGACTTATTTCACTTAGAATCGTCGTACCTAAATCCACTCATCGTGCTGCTACTAGCCTTATGACGTTGATTTCATGGCTGAGTGAAATTCCATTGTACATGAGGACCACAACTTCTTTATCCATTTTTCTCTTTCCCAGGATATTTAAGGTGTAATGAAGTGGGGGTTCTTGTCAACAGAGCAGCCCTAAACTTTGGGGTGCCTGTGTCTTGCTGATTTTTAGTTTTCCCAATTTATACGCCCATGCGTGGAAGTGCCGTATGCTCTCTAAGCTGTGATTTTTAGACGTTTCAGGACACACCGTACACTTCTCCAGAGTGGCTGTTGGCAATTTACATCCCGCCCATCAGCGTAGCAAGGCTCCCATTTCTCCATGGCCGGTCCTGCATTTCTGGTTTGGACACTTTTTTCCGCATGGCCCTTTTGCCCGCTGGGAAGCGAGACTTCTTTGGAGCGCTGATTTGCCTTTCCAGGTTGCTTGGTTGGCCAAAAAGGGCGTATGCGTTTTTTCCTGAATATATTCAGGAAAAAACGCATACGCCCTTTTTGGCCAAGGGCATCATTGTCCACGTTTTGACGCTTTTCATGTGCTTTCAAGGCGATTCGAATCTACCTCCTGAAATCTGTTTCCTGCAATTCTGCCTTGCTTTCAAATCCTCTTCGTTGCCTTCCCTCAATATATTTGTGGACGAGAGTTATCATTTATAACTCAGCAGGTTTGTGAATTGCAGTGCCCCTGAGCTCCATTTTTCAAGTCGCTTTTTTGGGAGCTGGCCGCAAAAGCGCAGGATTGCTTCAGGCCCTATTCTGGTTCCAGAGGGCAGGGTAAGTCTGTGGTTAATTCTTCTTCCTGATGGGAAAATAGAGTGACCTGTGCCTGTCCCAACACCTAGAGCTAGTCTCTCATTGGTTCCCCCTCTTCCCGTTCATCCTCAGGACAAATTGCAACCTGTACGGAACAGGAGGTTAAAGGTGCTGATTCTCCAAGGAGGGAGATGGCTAGTAAAGCGGCTGGAGTGGCGAACCCGAGCACAAGGAGATGAGAAATTAGGTGCGTTTTAGAAACCTTTCCCGATCACACGGTGTACCATCTTCTGGGTTTCTCATGCATGTTTTCGACGTAGGAAGATGCCCTTGAACCTGGAGATTTGGGACCCATGGGATGGGTACCATGCAGTATTACTTTAAAGGGTCTGCGTTGGCTCACCCAACCTCACCAAACCTCTCAGCCCCAAGAGTGTCCACCCTTATGTCTCAATCAGCTGTGGGTCTAGATATGGTCAATCCAGGTTGCATCACAGCCCCTGAACGAATTGTGTAAGAATTTCTCTCTCTTTCACTGTCTTTGTTTCACGGGTTTTGAAAAGTCATTTATTTTTATAATGGGGTTTAGCTGCTTTTCACGGCTGTGTTTATGCCGCTTTACACCCCCTTGACTCACTTACAGAGCGATATTAATACATAGGTTTGAAGATTCTTACTAGTCAGATATATTCTTGTGCGTTGAATAGGGGGTGTTGAGTCCAGTTCACTGAGCAAGGAGTAGGTCTTGTCTATCACATATTGGGTTTATGGAACGGTATCTGAGCTAATTTGAAACCCTTGTTTTATGCATCACCCCACCTCACCTTTCCCGTTCAGCAGCCATAGTGTGTTTTCTAAACGTGTGACTCTCTTCTGTTTTGTCATTCAGGTCAAGTGTAGCGGTTTTTACAATCCCTCTATAAGTGATATCTTATGATAAGTGTCTTTTTCTGTGTGACTTATTTCACTTAGAATCGTCGTACCTAAATCCACTCATCGTGCTGCTACTAGCCTTATGACGTTGATTTCATGGCTGAGTGATATTCCATTGTACATGAGGACCACAACTTCTTTATCCATTTTTCTCTTTCCCAGGATATTTAAGGTGTAATGAAGTGGGGGTTCTTGTCAACAGAGCAGCCCTAAACTTTGGGGTGCCTGTGTCTTGCTGATTTTTATTTTTCCCAATTTATACGCCCATGCGTGGAAGTGCCGTATGCTCTCTAAGCTGTGTTTTTTAGATGTTTCAGGACACACCGTACACTTTTCCAGAGTGGCTGTTGGCAATTTACATCCCGCCCATCAGCGTAGCAAGGCTCCCATTTCTCCATGGCCGGTCCTGCATTTCTGGTTTGGACACTTTTTTCCGCATGGCCCTTTTGCCCGCTGGGAAGCGAGACTTTTTGGAGCGATGATTTGCCTTTCCAGGTTGCTTGGTTGGCCCAAAAGTGCGTATGCGTTTTTTCCTGAATATATTCAGGAAAAAACGCATACGCCCTTTTTGGCCAAGGGCATCATTGTCCACGTTTTGCCGCTTTTCATGTGCTTTCAAGGCGATTCGAATCTACCTCCTGAAATCTGTTTCCTGCAATTCTGCCTTGCTTTCAAATCCTCTTCGTTGCCTTCCCTCAATATATTTGTGGACGAGAGTTATCATTTATAACTCTGCAGGTTTGTGAATTGCAGTGCCCCTGAGCTCCATTTTTCAAGTCGCCTTTTTGGGAGCTGGCTGCAAAAGTGCAGGATTGCTTCACGCCCTCTTCTGGTTCTGGGGAGCAGGCTGAGCTCGTGGTTAATTCTTCTTCCTGATGGGAAAATAGAGTGACCTGTGCCTGTCCCCACACCTAGAGCTAGTCTCTCATTGGTTCCCCCTCTTCCCGTTCATCCTCAGGACAAATTGCAACCTGTACGGAACAGGAGTTTAGTTAAAGGTGCTGATTCTCCAAGGAGGGAGATGGCTAGTAAAGCGGCTGGAATGGCGAACCCGAGCACAAGGAGATGAGAAATGAGGTGCGTTTTAGAAACCTTTCCCGATCACACGGTGTACCATCTTCTGGGTTTCTCATGCATGTTTTCGACGTAGGAAGATGCCCTTGAACCTGGAGATTTGGGACCCATGGGATGAGTACCATGCAGTATTACTTTAAAGGGTCTGCGTTGGCTCACCCAACCTCACCAAACCTCTCAGCCCCAAGAGTGTCCACCCTTATGTCTCAATCAGCTGTGGGTCTAGATATGGTCAATCCAGGTTGCATCACAGCCCCTGAACGAATTGTGTAAGAATTTCTCTCTCTTTCACTGTCTTTGTTTCTCGGGTTTTGAAAAGTCATTTATTTTTATAATGGGGTTTAGCTGCTTTTCACGGCTGTGTTTATGCCGCTTTACACCCCCTTGACTCACTTACAGAGCGATATTAATACATAGGTTTGAAGATTCTTACTAGTCAGATATATTCTTGTGTGGTGAATAGGGGGTGTTGAGTCCAGTTCACTGAGCAAGGAGTAGGTCTTGTCTATCACATATTGGGTTTATGGAACGGTATCTGAGCTAATTTGAAACCCTTGTTTTATGCATCACCCCACCTCACCTTTCCCGTTCAGCAGCCATAGTGTGTTTTCTAAACGTGTGACTCTCTTCTGTTTTGTCATTCAGGTCAAGTGTAGCGGTTTTTACATTCCCTCTATAAGTGATATCCATTGATAAGTGTCTTTTTCTGTGTGACTTATTTCACTTAGAATCGTCGTACCTAAATCCACTCATCGTGCTGCTACTAGCCTTATGACGTTGATTTCATGGCTGAGTGAAATTCCATTGTACATGAGGACCACAACTTCTTTATCCATTTTTCTCTTTCCCAGGATATTTAAGGTGTAATGAAGTGGGGGTTCTTGTCAACAGAGCAGCCCTAAACTTTGGGGTGCCTGTGTCTTGCTGATTTTTAGTTTTCCCAATTTATACGCCCATGCGTGGAAGTGCCGTATGCTCTCTAAGCTGTGCTTTTTAGACGTTTCAGGACACACCGTACACTTCTCCAGAGTGGCTGTTGGCAATTTACATCCCGCCCATCAGCGTAGCAAGGCTCCCATTTCTCCATGGCCGGTCCTGCATTTCTGGTTTGGACACTTTTTTCCGCATGGCCCTTTTGCCCGCTGGGAAGCGAGACTTCTTTGGAGCGCTGATTTGCCTTTCCAGGTTGCTTGGTTGGCCAAAAAGGGCGTATGCGTTTTTTCCTGAATATATTCAGGAAAAAACGCATACGCCCTTTTTGGCCAAGGGCATCATTGTCCACGTTTTGACGCTTTTCATGTGCTTTCAAGGCGATTCGAATCTACCTCCTGAAATCTGTTTCCTGCAATTCTGCCTTGCTTTCAAATCCTCTTCGTTGCCTTCCCTCAATATATTTGTGGACGAGAGTTATCATTTATAACTCAGCAGGTTTGTGAATTGCAGTGCCCCTGAGCTCCATTTTTCAAGTCGCTTTTTTGGGAGCTGGCCGCAAAAGCGCAGGATTGCTTCAGGCCCTATTCTGGTTCCAGAGGGCAGGGTAAGTCTGTGGTTAATTCTTCTTCCTGATGGGAAAATAGAGTGACCTGTGCCTGTCCCAACACCTAGAGCTAGTCTCTCATTGGTTCCCCCTCTTCCCGTTCATCCTCAGGACAAATTGCAACCTGTACGGAACAGGAGGTTAAAGGTGCTGATTCTCCAAGGAGGGAGATGGCTAGTAAAGCGGCTGGAGTGGCGAACCCGAGCACAAGGAGATGAGAAATTAGGTGCGTTTTAGAAACCTTTCCCGATCACACGGTGTACCATTTTCTGGGTTTCTCATGCATGTTTTCGACGTAGGAAGATGCCCTTGAACCTGGAGATTTGGGACCCATGGGATGGGTACCATGCAGTATTACTTTAAAGGGTCTGCGTTGGCTCACCCAACCTCACCAAACCTCTCAGCCCCAAGAGTGTCCACCCTTATGTCTCAATCAGCTGTGGGTCTAGATATGGTCAATCCAGGTTGCATCACAGCCCCTGAACGAATTGTGTAAGAATTTCTCTCTCTTTCACTGTCTTTGTTTCACGGGTTTTGAAAAGTCATTTATTTTTATAATGGGGTTTAGCTGCTTTTCACGGCTGTGTTTATGCTGCTTTACACCCCCTTGACTCACTTACAGAGAGATATCAATACATAGGTTTGAAGATTCTTACTAGTCAGATATATTCTTGTGTGGTGAATAGGGGGTGTTGAGTCCAGTTCACTGAGCAAGGAGTAGGTCTTGTCTATTACATATTGGGTTTATGGAACGGTATCTGAGCTAATTTGAAACCCTTGTTTTATGCATCACCCCACCTCACCTTTCCCGTTCAGCAGCCATAGTGTGTTTTCTAAACGTGTGACTCTCTTCTGTTTTGTCATTCAGGTCAAGTGTAGCGGTTTTTACATTCCCTCTATAAGTGATATCTTATGATAAGTGTCTTTTTCTGTGTGACTTATTTCACTTAGAATCGTCGTACCTAAATCCACTCATCGTGCTGCTACTAGCCTTATGACGTTGATTTCATGGCTGAGTGATATTCCATTGTACATGAGGACCACCACTTCTTTATCCATTTTTCTCTTTCCTAGGATATTTAAGGTGTAATGAAGTGGGGGTTCTTGTCAACAGAGCAGCCCTAAACTTTGGGGTGCCTGTGTCTTGCTGATTTTTAGTTTTCCCAATTTATACGCCCATGCGTGGAAGTGCCGTATGCTCTCTAAGCTGTGTTTTTTAGATGTTTTAGGACACACCGTACACTTTTCCAGAGTGGCTGTTGGCAATTTACGTCCCGCCCATCAGCGTAGCAAGGCTCCCATTTCTCCATGGCCGGTCCTGCATTTTTGGTTTGGACACTTTTTTCCGCATGGCCCTTTTGCCCGCTGGGAAGCGAGACTTTTTGGAGCGATGATTTGCCTTTCCAGGTTGCTTGGTTGGCCCAAAAGTGCGTATGCGTTTTTTCCTGAATATATTCAGGAAAAAACGCATACGCCCTTTTTGGCCAAGGGCATCATTGTCCACGTTTTGCCGCTTTTCATGTGCTTTCAAGGCGATTCGAATCTACCTCCTGAAATGTTTCCTGCAATTCTGCCTTGCTTTCAAATCCTCTTCGTTGCCTTCCCTCAATATATTTGTGGACGAGAGTTATCATTTATAACTCTGCAGTTTCGGGAATTGCAGTGCCCCTGAGCTCCATTTTTCAAGTCGCCTTTTTGGGAGCTGGCCGCAAAAGTGCAGGGTTGCTTCACGCCCTCTTCTGGTTCTGGGGAGCAGGCTGAGCTCGTGGTTAAATCTTCTTCCTGATGGGAAAATAGAGTGACCTGTGCCTGTCCCAACACCTAGAGCTAGTCTCTCATTGGTTCCCACTCTTCCCGTTCATCCTCAGGACAAATTGCAACCTGTACGGAACAGGAGTTTAGTAAAAGGTGCTGATTCTCCAAGGAGGGAGATGGCTAGTAAAGCGGCTGGAATGGCGAACCCGAGCACAAGGAGATGAGAAATGAGGTGCGTTTTAGAAACCTTTCCCGATCACACGGTGTACCATCTTCTGGGTTTCTCATGCATGTTTTCGACGTAGGAAGATGCCCTTGAACCTGGAGATTTGGGACCCATGGGGTGAGTACCATGCAGTATTACTTTAAAGGGTCTGCGTTGGCTCACCCAACCTCACCAAACCTCTCAGCCCCAAGAGTGTCCACCCTTATGTCTCAATCAGCTGTGGGTCTAGATATGGTGAATCCAGGTTGCATCACAGCCCCTGAACGAATTGTGTAAGAATTTCTCTCTCTTTCACTGTCTTTGTTTCTCGGGTTTTGAAAAGTCATTTATTTTTATAATGGGGTTTAGCTGCTTTTCACGGCTGTGTTTATGCCGCTTTACACCCCCTTGACTCACTTTCAGAGCGATATTAATACATAGGTTTGAAGATTCTTACTAGTCAGATATATTCTTGTGTGGTGAATAGGGGGTGTTGAGTCCAGTTCACTGAGCAAGGAGTAGGTCTTGTCTATCACATATTGGGTTTATGGAACGGTATCTGAGCTAATTTGAAACCCTTGTTTTATGCATCACCCCACCTCACCTTTCCCGTTCAGCAGCCATAGTGTGTTTTCTAAACGTGTGACTCTCTTCTGTTTTGTCATTCAGGTCAAGTGTAGCGGTTTTTACATTCCCTCTATAAGTGATATCCATTGATAAGTGTCTTTTTCTGTGTGACTTATTTCACTTAGAATCGTCGTACCTAAATCCACTCATCGTGCTGCTACTAGCCTTATGACGTTGATTTCATGGCTGAGTGAAATTCCATTGTACATGAGGACCACAACTTCTTTATCCATTTTTCTCTTTCCCAGGATATTTAAGGTGTAATGAAGTGGGGGTTCTTGTCAACAGAGCAGCCCTAAACTTTGGGGTGCCTGTGTCTTGCTGATTTTTAGTTTTCCCAATTTATACGCCCATGCGTGGAAGTGCCGTATGCTCTCTAAGCTGTGCTTTTTAGACGTTTCAGGACACACCGTACACTTCTCCAGAGTGGCTGTTGGCAATTTACATCCCGCCCATCAGCGTAGCAAGGCTCCCATTTCTCCATGGCCGGTCCTGCATTTCTGGTTTGGACACTTTTTTCCGCATGGCCCTTTTGCCCGCTGGGAAGCGAGACTTCTTTGGAGCGCTGATTTGCCTTTCCAGGTTGCTTGGTTGGCCAAAAAGGGCGTATGCGTTTTTTCCTGAATATATTCAGGAAAAAACGCATACGCCCTTTTTGGCCAAGGGCATCATTGTCCACGTTTTGACGCTTTTCATGTGCTTTCAAGGCGATTCGAATCTACCTCCTGAAATCTGTTTCCTGCAATTCTGCCTTGCTTTCAAATCCTCTTCGTTGCCTTCCCTCAATATATTTGTGGACGAGAGTTATCATTTATAACTCAGCAGGTTTGTGAATTGCAGTGCCCCTGAGCTCCATTTTTCAAGTCGCTTTTTTGGGAGCTGGCCGCAAAAGCGCAGGATTGCTTCAGGCCCTATTCTGGTTCCAGAGGGCAGGCTAAGTCTGTGGTTAATTCTTCTTCCTGATGGGAAAATAGAGTGACCTGTGCCTGTCCCAACACCTAGAGCTAGTCTCTCATTGGTTCCCCCTCTTCCCGTTCATCCTCAGGACAAATTGCAACCTGTACGGAACAGGAGGTTAAAGGTGCTGATTCTCCAAGGAGGGAGATGGCTAGTAAAGCGGCTGGAGTGGCGAACCCGAGCACAAGGAGATGAGAAATTAGGTGCGTTTTAGAAACCTTTCCCGATCACACGGTGTACCATTTTCTGGGTTTCTCATGCATGTTTTCGACGTAGGAAGATGCCCTTGAACCTGGAGATTTGGGACCCATGGGATGGGTACCATGCAGTATTACTTTAAAGGGTGTGCGTTGGCTCACCCAACCTCACCAAACCTCTCAGCCCCAAGAGTGTCCACCCTTATGTCTCAATCAGCTGTGGGTCTAGATATGGTCAATCCAGGTTGCATCACAGCCCCTGAACGAATTGTGTAAGAATTTCTCTCTCTTTCACTGTCTTTGTTTCACGGGTTTTGAAAAGTCATTTATTTTTATAATGGGGTTTAGCTGCTTTTCACGGCTGTGTTTATGCCGCTTTACACCCCCTTGACTCACTTACAGAGAGATATCAATACATAGGTTTGAAGATTCTTACTAGTCAGATATATTCTTGTGTGGTGAATAGGGGGTGTTGAGTCCAGTTCACTGAGCAAGGAGTAGGTCTTGTCTATTACATATTGGGTTTATGGAACGGTATCTGAGCTAATTTGAAACCCTTGTTTTATGCATCACCCCACCTCACCTTTCCCGTTCAGCAGCCATAGTGTGTTTTCTAAACGTGTGACTCTCTTCTGTTTTGTCATTCAGGTCAAGTGTAGCGGTTTTTACATTCCCTCTATAAGTGATATCTTATGATAAGTGTCTTTTTCTGTGTGACTTATTTCACTTAGAATCGTCGTACCTAAATCCACTCATCGTGCTGCTACTAGCCTTATGACGTTGATTTCATGGCTGAGTGATATTCCATTGTACATGAGGACCACCACTTCTTTATCCATTTTTCTCTTTCCCAGGATATTTAAGGTGTAATGAAGTGGGGGTTCTTGTCAACAGAGCAGCCCTAAACTTTGGGGTGCCTGTGTCTTGCTGATTTTTAGTTTTCCCAATTTATACGCCCATGCGTGGAAGTGCCGTATGCTCTCTAAGCTGTGTTTTTTAGATGTTTTAGGACACACCGTACACTTTTCCAGAGTGGCTGTTGGCAATTTACGTCCCGCCCATCAGCGTAGCAAGGCTCCCATTTCTCCATGGCCGGTCCTGCATTTCTGGTTTGGACACTTTTTTCCGCATGGCCCTTTTGCCCGCTGGGAAGCGAGACTTTTTGGAGCGATGATTTGCCTTTCCAGGTTGCTTGGTTGGCCCAAAAGTGCGTATGCGTTTTTTCCTGAATATATTCAGGAAAAAACGCATACGCCCTTTTTGGCCAAGGGCATCATTGTCCACGTTTTGCCGCTTTTCATGTGCTTTCAAGGCGATTCGAATCTACCTCCTGAAATGTTTCCTGCAATTCTGCCTTGCTTTCAAATCCTCTTCGTTGCCTTCCCTCAATATATTTGTGGACGAGAGTTATCATTTATAACTCTGCAGGTTCGGGAATTGCAGTGCCCCTGAGCTCCATTTTTCAAGTCGCCTTTTTGGGAGCTGGCCGCAAAAGTGCAGGGTTGCTTCACGCCCTCTTCTGGTTCTGGGGAGCAGGCTGAGCTCGTGGTTAAATCTTCTTCCTGATGGGAAAATAGAGTGACCTGTGCCTGTCCCAACACCTAGAGCTAGTCTCTCATTGGTTCCCACTCTTCCCGTTCATCCTCAGGACAAATTGCAACCTGTACGGAACAGGAGTTTAGTAAAAGGTGCTGATTCTCCAAGGAGGGAGATGGCTAGTAAAGCGGCTGGAATGGCGAACCCGAGCACAAGGAGATGAGAAATGAGGTGCGTTTTAGAAACCTTTCCCGATCACACGGTGTACCATCTTCTGGGTTTCTCATGCATGTTTTCGACGTAGGAAGATGCCCTTGAACCTGGAGATTTGGGACCCATGGGGTGAGTACCATGCAGTATTACTTTAAAGGGTCTGCGTTGGCTCACCCAACCTCACCAAACCTCTCAGCCCCAAGAGTGTCCACCCTTATGTCTCAATCAGCTGTGGGTCTAGATATGGTCAATCCAGGTTGCATCACAGCCCCTGAACGAATTGTGTAAGAATTTCTCTCTCTTTCACTGTCTTTGTTTCTCGGGTTTTGAAAAGTCATTTATTTTTATAATGGGGTTTAGCTGCTTTTCACGGCTGTGTTTATGCCGCTTTACACCCCCTTGACTCACTTTCAGAGCGATATTAATACATAGGTTTGAAGATTCTTACTAGTCAGATATATTTTTTTGCGTTGAATAGGGGGTGTTGAGTCCAGTTCACTGAGCAAGGAGTAGGTCTTGTCTATCACATATTGGGTTTATGGAACGGTATCTGAGCTAATTTGAAACCCTTGTTTTATGCATCACCCCACCTCACCTTTCCCGTTCAGCAGCCATAGTGTGTTTTCTAAACGTGTGACTCTCTTCTGTTTTGTCTTTCAGTTCAAGTGTAGTGGTTTTTACATTCCCTCTATAAGTGATATCTTATGATAAGTGTCTTTTTCTGTGTGACTTATTTCACTTAGAATCGTCGTACCTAAATCCACTCATCGTGCTGCTACTAGCCTTATGACGTGGATTTCATGGCTGAGTGATATTCCATTGTACATGAGGACCACAACTTCTTTATCCATTTTTCTCTTTCCCAGGATATTTAAGGTGTAATGAAGTGGGGGTTCTTGTCAACAGAGCAGCCCTAAACTTTGGGGTGCCTGTGTCTTGCTGATTTTTAGTTTTCCCAATTTATACGCCCATACGTGGAAGTGCCGTATGCTCTCTAAGCTGTGCTTTTTAGACGTTTCAGGACACACCGTACACTTCTCCAGAGTGGCTGTTGGCAATTTACATCCCGCCCATCAGCATAGCAAGGCTCCAATTTCTCCATGGCCGGTCCTGCATTTCTGGTTTGGACACTTTTTTCCGCATGGCCCTTTTGCCTGCTGGGAAGCGAGACTTCTTTGGAGCGCTGATTTGCCTTTCCAGGTTGCTTGGTTGGCCAAAAAGGGCGTATGCGTTTTTTCCTGAATATATTCAGGAAAAAACGCATACGCCCTTTTTGGCCAAGGGCATCATTGTCCACGTTTTGACGCTTTTCATGTGCTTTCAAGGCGATTCGAATCTACCTCCTGAAATCTGTTTCCTGCAATTCTGCCTTGCTTTCAAATCCTCTTCGTTGCCTTCCCTCAATATATTTGTGGACGAGAGTTATCATTTATAACTCAGCAGGTTTGTGAATTGCAGTGCCCCTGAGCTCCATTTTTCAAGTCGCTTTTTTGGGAGCTGGCCGCAAAAGCGCAGGATTGCTTCAGGCCCTATTCTGGTTCCAGAGGGCAGGCTAAGTCTGTGGTTAATTCTTCTTCCTGATGGGAAAATAGAGTGACCTGTGCCTGTCCCAACACCTAGAGCTAGTCTCTCATTGGTTCCCCCTCTTCCCGTTCATCCTCAGGACAAATTGCAACCTGTACGGAACAGGAGGTTAAAGGTGCTGATTATCCAAGGAGGGAGATGGCTAGTAAAGCGGCTGGAATGGCGAACCCGAGCAAAAGGAGATGAGAAATGAGGTGCGTTTTAGAAACCTTTCCCGATCACACGGTGTACCATCTTCTGGGTTTCTCATGCATGTTTTCGACGTAGGAAGATGCCCTTGAACCTGGAGATTTGGGACCCATGGGATGGGTACCATGCAGTATTACTTTAAAGGGTGTGCGTTGGCTCACCCAACCTCACCAAACCTCTCAGCCCCAAGAGTGTCCACCCTTATGTCTCAATCAGCTGTGGGTCTAGATATGGTCAATCCAGGTTGCATCACAGCCCCTGAACGAATTGTGTAAGAATTTCTCTCTCTTTCACTGTCTTTGTTTCACGGGTTTTGAAAAGTCATTTATTTTTATAATGGGGTTTAGCTGCTTTTCACGGCTGTGTTTATGCCGCTTTACACCCCCTTGACTCACTTACAGAGAGATATCAATACATAGGTTTGAAGATTCTTACTAGTCAGATATATTCTTGTGTGGTGAATAGGGGGTGTTGAGTCCAGTTCACTGAGCAAGGAGTAGGTCTTGTCTATTACATATTGGGTTTATGGAACGGTATCTGAGCTAATTTGAAACCCTTGTTTTATGCATCACCCCACCTCACCTTTCCCGTTCAGCAGCCATAGTGTGTTTTCTAAACGTGTGACTCTCTTCTGTTTTGTCATTCAGGTCAAGTGTAGCGGTTTTTACATTCCCTCTATAAGTGATATCTTATGATAAGTGTCTTTTTCTGTGTGACTTATTTCAGTTAGAATCGTCGTACCTAAATCCACTCATCGTGCTGCTACTAGCCTTATGACGTTGATTTCATGGCTGAGTGATATTCCATTGTACATGAGGAACACCACTTCTTTATCCATTTTTCTGTTTCCTGGGATATTTAAGGTGTAATGAAGTGGGGGTTCTTGTCAACAGAGCAGCCCTAAACTTTGGGGTGCCTGTGTCTTGCTGATTTTTAGTTTTCCCAATTTATACGCCCATGCGTGGAAGTGCCGTATGCTCTCTAAGCTGTGTTTTTTAGATGTTTCAGGACACACCGTACACTTTTCCAGAGTGGCTGTTGGCAATTTACATCCCGCCCATCAGCGTAGCAAGGCTCCCATTTCTCCATGGCCGGTCCTGCATTTCTGGTTTGGACACTTTTTTCCGCATGGCCCTTTTGCCCGCTGGGAAGCGAGAGTTCTTTGGAGCACTGATTTGCCTTTCCAGGTTGCTTGGTTGGCCCAAAAGGGCGTATGCGTTTTTTCCTGAATATATTCAGGAAAAAACGCATACGCCCTTTTTGGCCAAGGGCATCATTGTCCACGTTTTGCCGCTTTTCATGTGCTTTCAAGGCGATTCGAATCTACCTCCTGAAATCTGTTTCCTGCAATTCTGCCTTGCTTTCAAATCCTCTTCGTTGCCTTCCCTCAATATATTTGTGGACGAGAGTTATCATTTATAACTCTGCAGGTTTGGGAATTGCAGTGCCCCTGAGCTCCATTTTTCAAGTCGCCTTTTTGGGAGCTGGCCGCAAAAGTGCAGGATTGCTTCACGCCCTCTTCTGGTTCTGGGGAGCAGGCTGAGCTCGTGGTTAATTCTTCTTCCTGATGGGAAAATAGAGTGACCTGTGCCTGTCCCAACACCTAGAGCTAGTCTCTCATTGGTTCCCCCTCTTCCCGTTCATCCTCAGGACAAATTGCAACCTGTACGGAACAGGAGTTTAGTTAAAGGTGCTGATTCTCCAAGGAGGGAGATGGCTAATAAAGCGGCTGGAGTGGCGAACCCGAGCACAAGGAGATGAGAAATGAGGTGCGTTTTAGAAACCTTTCCCGATCACACGGTATACCATCTTCTGGGTTTCTCATGCATGTTTTCGACGTAGGAAGATGCCCTTGAACCTGGAGATTTGGGACCCGTGGGATGGGTACCATGCAGTATTACTTTAAAGGGTGTGCGTTGGCTCACCCAACCTCACCAAACCTCTCAGCCCCAAGAGTGTCCACCCTTATGTCTCAATCAGCTGTGGGTCTAGATATGGTCAATCCAGGTTGCATCACAGCCCCTGAACGAATTGTGTAAGAATTTCTCTCTCTTTCACTGTCTTTGTTTCACGGGTTTTGAAAAGTCATTTATTTTTATAATGGGGTTTAGCTGCTTTTCACGGCTGTGTTTATGCCGCTTTACACCCCCTTGACTCACTTACAGAGAGATATCAATACATAGGTTTGAAGATTCTTACTAGTCAGATATATTCTTGTGCGGTGAATAGGGGGTGTTGAGTCCAGTTCACTGAGCAAGGAGTAGGTCTTGTCTATTACATATTGGGTTTATGGAACGGTATCTGAGCTAATTTGAAACCCTTGTTTTATGCATCACCCCACCTCACCTTTCCCGTTCAGCAGCCATAGTGTGTTTTCTAAACGTGTGACTCTCTTCTGTTTTGTCATTCAGGTCAAGTGTAGCGGTTTTTACATTCCCTCTATAAGTGATATCTTATGATAAGTGTCTTTTTCTGTGTGACTTATTTCACTTAGAATCGTCGTACCTAAATCCACTCATCGTGCTGCTACTAGCCTTATGACGTTGATTTCATGGCTGAGTGATATTCCATTGTACATGAGGACCACAACTTCTTTATCCATTTTTCTCTTTCCCAGGATATTTAAGGTGTAATGAAGTGGGGGTTCTTGTCAACAGAGCAGCCCTAAACTTTGGGGTGCCTGTGTCTTGCTGATTTTTAGTTTTCCCAATTTATACGCCCATGCGTGGAAGTGCCGTATGCTCTCTAAGCTGTGTTTTTTAGATGTTTCAGGACACACCGTACACTTTTCCAGAGTGGCTGTTGGCAATTTACATCCCGCCCATCAGCGTAGCAAGGCTCCCATTTCTCCATGGCCGGTCCTGCATTTCTGGTTTGGACACTTTTTTCCGCATGGCCCTTTTGCCCGCTGGGAAGCGAGACTTTTTGGAGCGATGATTTGCCTTTCCAGGTTGCTTGGTTGGCCCAAAAGTGCGTATGCGTTTTTTCCTGAATATATTCAGGAAAAAACGCATACGCCCTTTTTGGCCAAGGGCATCATTGTCCACGTTTTGCCGCTTTTCATGTGCTTTCAAGGCGATTCGAATCTACCTCCTGAAATCTGTTTCCTGCAATTCTGCCTTGCTTTCAAATCCTCTTCGTTGCCTTCCCTCAATATATTTGTGGACGAGAGTTATCATTTATAACTCTGCAGGTTCGGGAATTGCAGTGCCCCTGAGCTCCATTTTTCAAGTCGCCTTTTTGGGAGCTGGCCGCAAAAGTGCAGGATTGCTTCACGCCCTCTTCTGGTTCTGGGGAGCAGGCTGAGCTCGTGGTTAATTCTTCTTCCTGATGGGAAAATAGAGTGACCTGTGCCTGTCCCAACACCTAGAGCTAGTCTCTCATTGGTTCCCACTCTTCCCGTTCATCCTCAGGACAAATTGCAACCTGTACGGAACAGGAGTTTAGTTAAAGGTGCTGATTCTCCAAGGAGGGAGATGGCTAGTAAAGCGGCTGGAATGGCGAACCCGAGCACAAGGAGATGAGAAATGAGGTGCGTTTTAGAAACCTTTCCCGATCACACGGTGTACCATCTTCTGGGTTTCTCATGCATGTTTTCGACGTAGGAAGATGCCCTTGAACCTGGAGATTTGGGACCCATGGGATGAGTACCATGCAGTATTACTTTAAAGGGTCTGCGTTGGCTCACCCAACCTCACCAAACCTCTCAGCCCCAAGAGTGTCCACCCTTATGTCTCAATCAGCTGTGGGTCTAGATATGGTCAATCCAGGTTGCATCACAGCCCCTGAACGAATTGTGTAAGAATTTCTCTCTCTTTCACTGTCTTTGTTTCACGGGTTTTGAAAAGTCATTTATTTTTATAATGGGGTTTAGCTGCTTTTCACGGCTGTGTTTATGCCGCTTTACACCCCCTTGACTCACTTACAGAGCGATATTAATACATAGGTTTGAAGATTCTTACTAGTCAGATATATTCTTGTGCGTTGAATAGGGGGTGTTGAGTCCAGTTCACTGAGCAAGGAGTAGGTCTTGTCTATTACATATTGGGTTTATGGAACGGTATCTGAGCTAATTTGAAACCCTTGTTTTATGCATCACCCCACCTCACCTTTCCCGTTCAGCAGCCATAGTGTGTTTTCTAAACGTGTGACTCTCTTCTGTTTTGTCATTCAGGTCAAGTGTAGCGGTTTTTACATTCCCTCTATAAGTGATATCCATTGATAAGTGTCTTTTTCTGTGTGACTTATTTCACTTCGAATCGTCGTACCTAAATCCACTCATCGTGCTGCTACTAGCCTTATGACGTTGATTTCATGGCTGAGTGAAATTCCATTGTACATGAGGACCACAACTTCTTTATCCATTTTTCTCTTTCCCAGGATATTTAAGGTGTAATGAAGTGGGGGTTCTTGTCAACAGAGCAGCCCTAAACTTTGGGGTGCCTGTGTCTTGCTGATTTTTAGTTTTCCCAATTTATACGCCCATGCGTGGAAGTGCCGTATGCTCTCTAAGCTGTGCTTTTTAGACGTTTCAGGACACACCGTACACTTCTCCAGAGTGGCTGTTGGCAATTTACATCCCGCCCATCAGCGTAGCAAGGCTCCCATTTCTCCATGGCCGGTCCTGCATTTCTGGTTTGGACACTTTTTTCCGCATGGCCCTTTTGCCCGCTGGGAAGCGAGACTTCTTTGGAGCGCTGATTTGCCTTTCCAGGTTGCTTGGTTGGCCAAAAAGGGCGTATGCGTTTTTTCCTGAATATATTCAGGAAAAAACGCATACGCCCTTTTTGGCCAAGGGCATCATTGTCCACGTTTTGACGCTTTTCATGTGCTTTCAAGGCGATTCGAATCTACCTCCTGAAATCTGTTTCCTGCAATTCTGCCTTGCTTTCAAATCCTCTTCGTTGCCTTCCCTCAATATATTTGTGGACGAGAGTTATCATTTATAACTCAGCAGGTTTGTGAATTGCAGTGCCCCTGAGCTCCATTTTTCAAGTCGCTTTTTTGGGAGCTGGCCGCAAAAGCGCAGGATTGCTTCAGGCCCTATTCTGGTTCCAGAGGGCAGGGTAAGTCTGTGGTTAATTCTTCTTCCTGATGGGAAAATAGAGTGACCTGTGCCTGTCCCAACACCTAGAGCTAGTCTCTCATTGGTTCCCCCTCTTCCCGTTCATCCTCAGGACAAATTGCAACCTGTACGGAACAGGAGGTTAAAGGTGCTGATTCTCCAAGGAGGGAGATGGCTAGTAAAGCGGCTGGAGTGGCGAACCCGAGCACAAGGAGATGAGAAATTAGGTGCGTTTTAGAAACCTTTCCCGATCACACGGTGTACCATTTTCTGGGTTTCTCATGCATGTTTTCGACGTAGGAAGATGCCCTTGAACCTGGAGATTTGGGACCCATGGGATGGGTACCATGCAGTATTACTTTAAAGGGTGTGCGTTGGCTCACCCAACCTCACCAAACCTCTCAGCCCCAAGAGTGTCCACCCTTATGTCTCAATCAGCTGTGGGTCTAGATATGGTCAATCCAGGTTGCATCACAGCCCCTGAACGAATTGTGTAAGAATTTCTCTCTCTTTCACTGTCTTTGTTTCACGGGTTTTGAAAAGTCATTTATTTTTATAATGGGGTTTAGCTGCTTTTCACGGCTGTGTTTATGCCGCTTTACACCCCCTTGACTCACTTACAGAGCGATATCAATACATAGGTTTGAAGATTCTTACTAGTCAGATATATTCTTGTGTGGTGAATAGGGGGTGTTGAGTCCAGTTCACTGAGCAAGGAGTAGGTCTTGTCTATTACATATTGGGTTTATGGAACGGTATCTGAGCTAATTTGAAACCCTTGTTTTATGCATCACCCCACCTCACCTTTCCCGTTCAGCAGCCATAGTGTGTTTTCTAAACGTGTGACTCTCTTCTGTTTTGTCATTCAGGTCAAGTGTAGCGGTTTTTACATTCCCTCTATAAGTGATATCTTATGATAAGTGTCTTTTTCTGTGTGACTTATTTCACTTAGAATCGTCGTACCTAAATCCACTCATCGTGCTGCTACTAGCCTTATGACGTTGATTTCATGGCTGAGTGATATTCCATTGTACATGAGGACCACCACTTCTTTATCCATTTTTCTCTTTCCTAGGATATTTAAGGTGTAATGAAGTGGGGGTTCTTGTCAACAGAGCAGCCCTAAACTTTGGGGTGCCTGTGTCTTGCTGATTTTTAGTTTTCCCAATTTATACGCCCATGCGTGGAAGTGCCGTATGCTCTCTAAGCTGTGTTTTTTAGATGTTTCAGGACACACCGTACACTTTTCCAGAGTGGCTGTTGGCAATTTACATCCCGCCCATCAGCGTAGCAAGGCTCCCATTTCTCCATGGCCGGTCCTGCATTTCTGGTTTGGACACTTTTTTCCGCATGGCCCTTTTGCCCGCTGGGAAGCGAGAGTTCTTTGGAGCACTGATTTGCCTTTCCAGGTTGCTTGGTTGGCCCAAAAGGGCGTATGCGTTTTTTCCTGAATATATTCAGGAAAAAACGCATACGCCCTTTTTGGCCAAGGGCATCATTGTCCACGTTTTGCCGCTTTTCATGTGCTTTCAAGGCGATTCGAATCTACCTCCTGAAATCTGTTTCCTGCAATTCTGCCTTGCTTTCAAATCCTCTTCGTTGCCTTCCCTCAATATATTTGTGGACGAGAGTTATCATTTATAACTCTGCAGGTTTGGGAATTGCAGTGCCCCTGAGCTCCATTTTTCAAGTCGCCTTTTTGGGAGCTGGCCGCAAAAGTGCAGGATTGCTTCACGCCCTCTTCTGGTTCTGGGGAGCAGGCTGAGCTCGTGGTTAATTCTTCTTCCTGATGGGAAAATAGAGTGACCTGTGCCTGTCCCAACACCTAGAGCTAGTCTCTCATTGGTTCCCCCTCTTCCCGTTCATCCTCAGGACAAATTGCAACCTGTACGGAACAGGAGTTTAGTTAAAGGTGCTGATTCTCCAAGGAGGGAGATGGCTAATAAAGCGGCTGGAGTGGCGAACCCGAGCACAAGGAGATGAGAAATGAGGTGCGTTTTAGAAACCTTTCCCGATCACACGGTATACCATCTTCTGGGTTTCTCATGCATGTTTTCGACGTAGGAAGATGCCCTTGAACCTGGAGATTTGGGACCCGTGGGATGGGTACCATGCAGTATTACTTTAAAGGGTGTGCGTTGGCTCACCCAACCTCACCAAACCTCTCAGCCCCAAGAGTGTCCACCCTTATGTCTCAATCAGCTGTGGGTCTAGATATGGTCAATCCAGGTTGCATCACAGCCCCTGAACGAATTGTGTAAGAATTTCTCTCTCTTTCACTGTCTTTGTTTCACGGGTTTTGAAAAGTCATTTATTTTTATAATGGGGTTTAGCTGCTTTTCACGGCTGTGTTTATGCCGCTTTACACCCCCTTGACTCACTTACAGAGAGATATCAATACATAGGTTTGAAGATTCTTACTAGTCAGATATATTCTTGTGCGGTGAATAGGGGGTGTTGAGTCCAGTTCACTGAGCAAGGAGTAGGTCTTGTCTATTACATATTGGGTTTATGGAACGGTATCTGAGCTAATTTGAAACCCTTGTTTTATGCATCACCCCACCTCACCTTTCCCGTTCAGCAGCCATAGTGTGTTTTCTAAACGTGTGACTCTCTTCTGTTTTGTCATTCAGGTCAAGTGTAGCGGTTTTTACATTCCCTCTATAAGTGATATCTTATGATAAGTGTCTTTTTCTGTGTGACTTATTTCACTTAGAATCGTCGTACCTAAATCCACTCATCGTGCTGCTACTAGCCTTATGACGTTGATTTCATGGCTGAGTGATATTCCATTGTACATGAGGACCACAACTTCTTTATCCATTTTTCTCTTTCCCAGGATATTTAAGGTGTAATGAAGTGGGGGTTCTTGTCAACAGAGCAGCCCTAAACTTTGGGGTGCCTGTGTCTTGCTGATTTTTAGTTTTCCCAATTTATACGCCCATGCGTGGAAGTGCCGTATGCTCTCTAAGCTGTGTTTTTTAGATGTTTCAGGACACACCGTACACTTTTCCAGAGTGGCTGTTGGCAATTTACATCCCGCCCATCAGCGTAGCAAGGCTCCCATTTCTCCATGGCCGGTCCTGCATTTCTGGTTTGGACACTTTTTTCCGCATGGCCCTTTTGCCCGCTGGGAAGCGAGACTTTTTGGAGCGATGATTTGCCTTTCCAGGTTGCTTGGTTGGCCCAAAAGTGCGTATGCGTTTTTTCCTGAATATATTCAGGAAAAAACGCATACGCCCTTTTTGGCCAAGGGCATCATTGTCCACGTTTTGCCGCTTTTCATGTGCTTTCAAGGCGATTCGAATCTACCTCCTGAAATCTGTTTCCTGCAATTCTGCCTTGCTTTCAAATCCTCTTCGTTGCCTTCCCTCAATATATTTGTGGACGAGAGTTATCATTTATAACTCTGCAGGTTCGGGAATTGCAGTGCCCCTGAGCTCCATTTTTCAAGTCGCCTTTTTGGGAGCTGGCCGCAAAAGTGCAGGATTGCTTCACGCCCTCTTCTGGTTCTGGGGAGCAGGCTGAGCTCGTGGTTAATTCTTCTTCCTGATGGGAAAATAGAGTGACCTGTGCCTGTCCCAACACCTAGAGCTAGTCTCTCATTGGTTCCCACTCTTCCCGTTCATCCTCAGGACAAATTGCAACCTGTACGGAACAGGAGTTTAGTTAAAGGTGCTGATTCTCCAAGGAGGGAGATGGCTAGTAAAGCGGCTGGAATGGCGAACCCGAGCACAAGGAGATGAGAAATGAGGTGCGTTTTAGAAACCTTTCCCGATCACACGGTGTACCATCTTCTGGGTTTCTCATGCATGTTTTCGACGTAGGAAGATGCCCTTGAACCTGGAGATTTGGGACCCATGGGATGAGTACCATGCAGTATTACTTTAAAGGGTCTGCGTTGGCTCACCCAACCTCACCAAACCTCTCAGCCCCAAGAGTGTCCACCCTTATGTCTCAATCAGCTGTGGGTCTAGATATGGTCAATCCAGGTTGCATCACAGCCCCTGAACGAATTGTGTAAGAATTTCTCTCTCTTTCACTGTCTTTGTTTCACGGGTTTTGAAAAGTCATTTATTTTTATAATGGGGTTTAGCTGCTTTTCACGGCTGTGTTTATGCCGCTTTACACCCCCTTGACTCACTTACAGAGCGATATTAATACATAGGTTTGAAGATTCTTACTAGTCAGATATATTCTTGTGCGTTGAATAGGGGGTGTTGAGTCCAGTTCACTGAGCAAGGAGTAGGTCTTGTCTATTACATATTGGGTTTATGGAACGGTATCTGAGCTAATTTGAAACCCTTGTTTTATGCATCACCCCACCTCACCTTTCCCGTTCAGCAGCCATAGTGTGTTTTCTAAACGTGTGACTCTCTTCTGTTTTGTCATTCAGGTCAAGTGTAGCGGTTTTTACATTCCCTCTATAAGTGATATCCATTGATAAGTGTCTTTTTCTGTGTGACTTATTTCACTTCGAATCGTCGTACCTAAATCCACTCATCGTGCTGCTACTAGCCTTATGACGTTGATTTCATGGCTGAGTGAAATTCCATTGTACATGAGGACCACAACTTCTTTATCCATTTTTCTCTTTCCCAGGATATTTAAGGTGTAATGAAGTGGGGGTTCTTGTCAACAGAGCAGCCCTAAACTTTGGGGTGCCTGTGTCTTGCTGATTTTTAGTTTTCCCAATTTATACGCCCATGCGTGGAAGTGCCGTATGCTCTCTAAGCTGTGCTTTTTAGACGTTTCAGGACACACCGTACACTTCTCCAGAGTGGCTGTTGGCAATTTACATCCCGCCCATCAGCGTAGCAAGGCTCCCATTTCTCCATGGCCGGTCCTGCATTTCTGGTTTGGACACTTTTTTCCGCATGGCCCTTTTGCCCGCTGGGAAGCGAGACTTCTTTGGAGCGCTGATTTGCCTTTCCAGGTTGCTTGGTTGGCCAAAAAGGGCGTATGCGTTTTTTCCTGAATATATTCAGGAAAAAACGCATACGCCCTTTTTGGCCAAGGGCATCATTGTCCACGTTTTGACGCTTTTCATGTGCTTTCAAGGCGATTCGAATCTACCTCCTGAAATCTGTTTCCTGCAATTCTGCCTTGCTTTCAAATCCTCTTCGTTGCCTTCCCTCAATATATTTGTGGACGAGAGTTATCATTTATAACTCAGCAGGTTTGTGAATTGCAGTGCCCCTGAGCTCCATTTTTCAAGTCGCTTTTTTGGGAGCTGGCCGCAAAAGCGCAGGATTGCTTCAGGCCCTATTCTGGTTCCAGAGGGCAGGGTAAGTCTGTGGTTAATTCTTCTTCCTGATGGGAAAATAGAGTGACCTGTGCCTGTCCCAACACCTAGAGCTAGTCTCTCATTGGTTCCCCCTCTTCCCGTTCATCCTCAGGACAAATTGCAACCTGTACGGAACAGGAGGTTAAAGGTGCTGATTCTCCAAGGAGGGAGATGGCTAGTAAAGCGGCTGGAGTGGCGAACCCGAGCACAAGGAGATGAGAAATTAGGTGCGTTTTAGAAACCTTTCCCGATCACACGGTGTACCATTTTCTGGGTTTCTCATGCATGTTTTCGACGTAGGAAGATGCCCTTGAACCTGGAGATTTGGGACCCATGGGATGGGTACCATGCAGTATTACTTTAAAGGGTGTGCGTTGGCTCACCCAACCTCACCAAACCTCTCAGCCCCAAGAGTGTCCACCCTTATGTCTCAATCAGCTGTGGGTCTAGATATGGTCAATCCAGGTTGCATCACAGCCCCTGAACGAATTGTGTAAGAATTTCTCTCTCTTTCACTGTCTTTGTTTCACGGGTTTTGAAAAGTCATTTATTTTTATAATGGGGTTTAGCTGCTTTTCACGGCTGTGTTTATGCCGCTTTACACCCCCTTGACTCACTTACAGAGCGATATCAATACATAGGTTTGAAGATTCTTACTAGTCAGATATATTCTTGTGTGGTGAATAGGGGGTGTTGAGTCCAGTTCACTGAGCAAGGAGTAGGTCTTGTCTATTACATATTGGGTTTATGGAACGGTATCTGAGCTAATTTGAAACCCTTGTTTTATGCATCACCCCACCTCACCTTTCCCGTTCAGCAGCCATAGTGTGTTTTCTAAACGTGTGACTCTCTTCTGTTTTGTCATTCAGGTCAAGTGTAGCGGTTTTTACATTCCCTCTATAAGTGATATCTTATGATAAGTGTCTTTTTCTGTGTGACTTATTTCACTTAGAATCGTCGTACCTAAATCCACTCATCGTGCTGCTACTAGCCTTATGACGTTGATTTCATGGCTGAGTGATATTCCATTGTACATGAGGACCACCACTTCTTTATCCATTTTTCTCTTTCCTAGGATATTTAAGGTGTAATGAAGTGGGGGTTCTTGTCAACAGAGCAGCCCTAAACTTTGGGGTGCCTGTGTCTTGCTGATTTTTAGTTTTCCCAATTTATACGCCCATGCGTGGAAGTGCCGTATGCTCTCTAAGCTGTGTTTTTTAGATGTTTTAGGACACACCGTACACTTTTCCAGAGTGGCTGTTGGCAATTTACGTCCCGCCCATCAGCGTAGCAAGGCTCCCATTTCTCCATGGCCGGTCCTGCATTTCTGGTTTGGACACTTTTTTCCGCATGGCCCTTTTGCCCGCTGGGAAGCGAGAGTTCTTTGGAGCACTGATTTGCCTTTCCAGGTTGCTTGGTTGGCCCAAAAGGGCGTATGCGTTTTTTCCTGAATATATTCAGGAAAAAACGCATACGCCCTTTTTGGCCAAGGGCATCATTGTCCACGTTTTGCCGCTTTTCATGTGCTTTCAAGGCGATTCGAATCTACCTCCTGAAATCTGTTTCCTGCAATTCTGCCTTGCTTTCAAATCCTCTTCGTTGCCTTCCCTCAATATATTTGTGGACGAGAGTTATCATTTATAACTCTGCAGGTTCGGGAATTGCAGTGCCCCTGAGCTCCATTTTTCAAGTCGCCTTTTTGGGAGCTGGCCGCAAAAGTGCAGGATTGCTTCACGCCCTCTTCTGGTTCTGGGGAGCAGGCTGAGCTCGTGGTTAAATCTTCTTCCTGATGGGAAAATAGAGTGACCTGTGCCTGTCCCAACACCTAGAGCTAGTCTCTCATTGGTTCCCACTCTTCCCGTTCATCCTCAGGACAAATTGCAACCTGTACGGAACAGGAGTTTAGTAAAAGGTGCTGATTCTCCAAGGAGGGAGATGGCTAGTAAAGTGGCTGGAGTGGCGAACCCGAGCACAAGGAGATGAGAAATGAGGTGCGTTTTAGAAACCTTTCCCGATCACACGGTGTACCATCTTCTGGGTTTCTCATGCATGTTTTCGACGTAGGAAGATGCCCTTGAACCTGGAGATTTGGGACCCATGGGGTGAGTACCATGCAGTATTACTTTAAAGGGTCTGCGTTGGCTCACCCAACCTCACCAAACCTCTCAGCCCCAAGAGTGTCCACCCTTATGTCTCAATCAGCTGTGGGTCTAGATATGGTCAATCCAGGTTGCATCACAGCCCCTGAACGAATTGTGTAAGAATTTCTCTCTCTTTCACTGTCTTTGTTTCACGGGTTTTGAAAAGTCATTTATTTTTATAATGGGGTTTAGCTGCTTTTCACGGCTGTGTTTATGCCGCTTTACACCCCCTTGACTCACTTACAGAGAGATATCAATACATAGGTTTGAAGATTCTTACTAGTCAGATATATTCTTGTGCGGTGAATAGGGGGTGTTGAGTCCAGTTCACTGAGCAAGGAGTAGGTCTTGTCTATTACATATTGGGTTTATGGAACGGTATCTGAGCTAATTTGAAACCCTTGTTTTATGCATCACCCCACCTCACCTTTCCCGTTCAGCAGCCATAGTGTGTTTTCTAAACGTGTGACTCTCTTCTGTTTTGTCATTCAGGTCAAGTGTAGTGGTTTTTACATTCCCTCTATAAGTGATATCTTATGATAAGTGTCTTTTTCTGTGTGACTTATTTCACTTAGAATCGTCGTACCTAAATCCACTCATCGTGCTGCTACTAGCCTTATGACGTTGATTTCATGGCTGAGTGATATTCCATTGTACATGAGGACCACAACTTCTTTATCCATTTTTCTCTTTCCCAGGATATTTAAGGTGTAATGAAGTGGGGGTTCTTGTCAACAGAGCAGCCCTAAACTTTGGGGTGCCTGTGTCTTGCTGATTTTTAGTTTTCCCAATTTATACGCCCATGCGTGGAAGTGCCGTATGCTCTCTAAGCTGTGTTTTTTAGATGTTTCAGGACACACCGTACACTTTTCCAGAGTGGCTGTTGGCAATTTACATCCCGCCCATCAGCGTAGCAAGGCTCCCATTTCTCCATGGCCGGTCCTGCATTTCTGGTTTGGACACTTTTTTCCGCATGGCCCTTTTGCCCGCTGGGAAGCGAGACTTTTTGGAGCGATGATTTGCCTTTCCAGGTTGCTTGGTTGGCCCAAAAGTGCGTATGCGTTTTTTCCTGAATATATTCAGGAAAAAACGCATACGCCCTTTTTGGCCAAGGGCATCATTGTCCACGTTTTGCCGCTTTTCATGTGCTTTCAAGGCGATTCGAATCTACCTCCTGAAATCTGTTTCCTGCAATTCTGCCTTGCTTTCAAATCCTCTTCGTTGCCTTCCCTCAATATATTTGTGGACGAGAGTTATCATTTATAACTCTGCAGGTTCGGGAATTGCAGTGCCCCTGAGCTCCATTTTTCAAGTCGCCTTTTTGGGAGCTGGCCGCAAAAGTGCAGGATTGCTTCACGCCCTCTTCTGGTTCTGGGGAGCAGGCTGAGCTCGTGGTTAATTCTTCTTCCTGATGGGAAAATAGAGTGACCTGTGCCTGTCCCAACACCTAGAGCTAGTCTCTCATTGGTTCCCACTCTTCCCGTTCATCCTCAGGACAAATTGCAACCTGTACGGAACAGGAGTTTAGTTAAAGGTGCTGATTCTCCAAGGAGGGAGATGGCTAGTAAAGCGGCTGGAATGGCGAACCCGAGCACAAGGAGATGAGAAATGAGGTGCGTTTTAGAAACCTTTCCCGATCACACGGTGTACCATCTTCTGGGTTTCTCATGCATGTTTTCGACGTAGGAAGATGCCCTTGAACCTGGAGATTTGGGACCCATGGGATGAGTACCATGCAGTATTACTTTAAAGGGTCTGCGTTGGCTCACCCAACCTCACCAAACCTCTCAGCCCCAAGAGTGTCCACCCTTATGTCTCAATCAGCTGTGGGTCTAGATATGGTCAATCCAGGTTGCATCACAGCCCCTGAACGAATTGTGTAAGAATTTCTCTCTCTTTCACTGTCTTTGTTTCACGGGTTTTGAAAAGTCATTTATTTTTATAATGGGGTTTAGCTGCTTTTCACGGCTGTGTTTATGCCGCTTTACACCCCCTTGACTCACTTACAGAGCGATATTAATACATAGGTTTGAAGATTCTTACTAGTCAGATATATTCTTGTGCGTTGAATAGGGGGTGTTGAGTCCAGTTCACTGAGCAAGGAGTAGGTCTTGTCTATTACATATTGGGTTTATGGAACGGTATCTGAACTAATTTGAAACCCTTGTTTTATGCATCACCCCACCTCACCTTTCCCGTTCAGCAGCCATAGTGTGTTTTCTAAACGTGTGACTCTCTTCTGTTTTGTCATTCAGGTCAAGTGTAGCGGTTTTTACATTCCCTCTATAAGTGATATCTTATGATAAGTGTCTTTTTCTGTGTGACTTATTTCACTTAGAATCGTCGTACCTAAATCCACTCATCGTGCTGCTACTAGCCTTATGACGTTGATTTCATGGCTGAGTGATATTCCATTGTACATGAGGACCACAACTTCTTTATCCATTTTTCTCTTTCCCAGGATATTTAAGGTGTAATGAAGTGGGGGTTCTTGTCAACAGAGCAGCCCTAAACTTTGGGGTGCCTGTGTCTTGCTGATTTTTAGTTTTCCCAATTTATACGCCCATGCGTGGAAGTGCCGTATGCTCTCTAAGCTGTGCTTTTTAGACGTTTCAGGACACACCGTACACTTCTCCAGAGTGGCTGTTGGCAATTTACATCCCGCCCATCAGCGTAGCAAGGCTCCCATTTCTCCATGGCCGGTCCTGCATTTCTGGTTTGGACACTTTTTTCCGCATGGCCCTTTTGCCCGCTGGGAAGCGAGACTTCTTTGGAGCGCTGATTTGCCTTTCCAGGTTGCTTGGTTGGCCAAAAAGGGCGTATGCGTTTTTTCCTGAATATATTCAGGAAAAAACGCATACGCCCTTTTTGGCCAAGGGCATCATTGTCCACGTTTTGCCGCTTTTCATGTGCTTTCAAGGCGATTCGAATCTACCTCCTGAAATCTGTTTCCTGCAATTCTGCCTTGCTTTCAAATCCTCTTCGTTGCCTTCCCTCAATATATTTGTGGACGAGAGTTATCATTTATAACTCAGCAGGTTTGTGAATTGCAGTGCCCCTGAGCTCCATTTTTCAAGTCGCTTTTTTGGGAGCTGGCCGCAAAAGCGCAGGATTGCTTCAGGCCCTATTCTGGTTCCAGAGGGCAGGCTAAGTCTGTGGATAATTCTTCTTCCTGATGGGAAAATAGAGTGACCTGTGCCTGTCCCAACACCTAGAGCTAGTCTCTCATTGGTTCCCCCTCTTCCCGTTCATCCTCAGGACAAATTGCAACCTGTACGGAACAGGAGTTTAGTTAAAGGTGCTGATTCTCCAAGGAGGGAGATGGCTAATAAAGCGGCTGGAGTGGCGAACCCGAGCACAAGGAGATGAGAAATGAGGTGCGTTTTAGAAACCTTTCCCGATCACACGGTGTACCATCTTCTGGGTTTCTCATGCATGTTTTCGACGTAGGAAGATGCCCTTGAACCTGGAGATTTGGGACCCGTGGGATGGGTACCATGCAGTATTACTTTAAAGGGTGTGCGTTGGCTCACCCAACCTCACCAAACCTCTCAGCCCCAAGAGTGTCCACCCTTATGTCTCAATCAGCTGTGGGTCTAGATATGGTCAATCCAGGTTGCATCACAGCCCCTGAACGAATTGTGTAAGAATTTCTCTCTCTTTCACTGTCTTTGTTTCACGGGTTTTGAAAAGTCATTTATTTTTATAATGGGGTTTAGCTGCTTTTCACGGCTGTGTTTATGCCGCTTTACACCCCCTTGACTCACTTACAGAGAGATATCAATACATAGGTTTGAAGATTCTTACTAGTCAGATATATTCTTGTGCGGTGAATAGGGGGTGTTGAGTCCAGTTCACTGAGCAAGGAGTAGGTCTTGTCTATTACATATTGGGTTTATGGAACGGTATCTGAGCTAATTTGAAACCCTTGTTTTATGCATCACCCCACCTCACCTTTCCCGTTCAGCAGCCGTAGTGTGTTTTCTAAACGTGTGACTCTCTTCTGTTTTGTCTTTCAGTTCAAGTGTAGTGGTTTTTACATTCCCTCTATAAGTGATATCTTATGATAAGTGTCTTTTTCTGTGTGACTTATTTCACTTAGAATCGTCGTACCTAAGTCCACTCATCGTGCTGCTACTAGCCTTATGACGTTGATTTCATGGCTGAGTGATATTCCATTGTACATGAGGACCACCACTTCTTTATCCATTTTTCTCTTTCCTAGGATATTTAAGGTGTAATGAAGTGGGGGTTCTTGTCAACAGAGCAGCCCTAAACTTTGGGGTGCCTGTGTCTTGCTGATTTTTAGTTTTCCCAATTTATACGCCCATGCGTGGAAGTGCCGTATGCTCTCTAAGCTGTGTTTTTTAGATGTTTCAGGACACACCGTACACTTTTCCAGAGTGGCTGTTGGCAATTTACATCCCGCCCATCAGCGTAGCAAGGCTCCCATTTCTCCATGGCCGGTCCTGCATTTCTGGTTTGGACACTTTTTTCCGCATGGCCCTTTTGCCCGCTGGGAAGCGAGAGTTCTTTGGACCACTGATTTGCCTTTCCAGGTTGCTTGGTTGGCCCAAAAGGGCGTATGCGTTTTTTCCTGAATATATTCAGGAAAAAACGCATACGCCCTTTTTGGCCAAGGGCATCATTGTCCACGTTTTGCCGCTTTTCATGTGCTTTCAAGGCGATTCGAATCTACCTCCTGAAATCTGTTTCCTGCAATTCTGCCTTGCTTTCAAATCCTCTTCGTTGCCTTCCCTCAATATATTTGTGGACGAGAGTTATCATTTATAACTCTGCAGGTTTGGGAATTGCAGTGCCCCTGAGCTCCATTTTTCAAGTCGCCTTTTTGGGAGCTGGCCGCAAAAGTGCAGGATTGCTTCACGCCCTCTTCTGGTTCTGGGGAGCAGGCTGAGCTCGTGGTTAATTCTTCTTCCTGATGGGAAAATAGAGTGACCTGTGCCTGTCCCAACACCTAGAGCTAGTCTCTCATTGGTTCCCCCTCTTCCCGTTCATCCTCAGGACAAATTGCAACCTGTACGGAACAGGAGTTTAGTTAAAGGTGCTGATTCTCAAAGGAGGGAGATGGCTAGTAAAGCAGCTGGAATGGCGAACCCGAGCACAAGGAGATGAGAAATGAGGTGCGTTTTAGAAACCTTTCCCGATCACACGGTGTACCATCTTCTGGGTTTCTCATGCATGTTTTCGATATAGGAAGATGCCCTTGAACCTGGAGATTTGGGACCCGTGGGATGGGTACCATGCAGTATTACTTTAAAGGGTGTGCATTGGCTCACCCAACCTCACCAAACCTCTCAGCCCCAAGAGTGTCCACCCTTATGTCTCAATCAGCTGTGGGTCTAGATATGGTCAATCCAGGTTGCATCACAGCCCCTGAACGAATTGTGTAAGAATTTCTCTCTCTTTCACTGTCTTTGTTTCACGGGTTTTGAAAAGTCATTTATTTTTATAATGGGGTTTAGCTGCTTTTCACGGCTGTGTTTATGCCGCTTTACACCCCCTTGACTCACTTACAGAGAGATATCAATACATAGGTTTGAAGATTCTTACTAGTCAGATATATTCTTTTGCGGTGTATAGGGGGTGTTGAGTCCAGTTCACTGAGCAAGGAGTAAGTCTTGTCTATTACATATTGGGTTTATGGAACGGTATCTGAGCTAATTTGAAACCCTTGTTTTATGCATCACCCCACCTCACCTTTCCCGTTCAGCAGCCATAGTGTGTTTTCTAAACGTGTGACTCTCTTCTGTTTTGTCTTTCAGTTCAAGTGTAGTGGTTTTTACATTCCCTCTATAAGTGATATCTTATGATAAGTGTCTTTTTCTGTGTGACTTATTTCACTTAGAATCGTTGTACCTAAATCCACTCATCGTGCTGCTACTAGCCTTATGACGTTGATTTCATGGCTGAGTGATATTCCATTGTACATGAGGACCACCACTTCTTTATCCATTTTTCTCTTTCCTAGGATATTTAAGGTGTAATGAAGTGGGGGTTCTTGTCAACAGAGCAGCCCTAAACTTTGGGGTGCCTGTGTCTTGCTGATTTTTAGTTTTCCCAATTTATACGCCCATGAGTGGAAGTGCCGTATTGTGTCCAAGCTGTGTTTTTTAGATGTTTCAGGACACACCGTACACTTTTCCAGAGTGGCTGTTGGCAATTTACATCCCGCCCATCAGCGTAGCAAGGCTCCCATTTCTCCATGGCCGGTCCTGCATTTCTGGTTTGGACACTTTTTTCGCATGGCCCTTTTGCCCGCTGGGAAGCGAGAGTTCTTTGGAGCACTGATTTGCCTTTCCAGGTTGCTTGGTTGGCCCAAAAGGGCGTATGCGTTTTTTCCTGAATATATTCAGGAAAAAACGCATACGCCCTTTTTGGCCAAGGGCATCATTGTCCACGTTTTGCCGCTTTTCATGTGCTTTCAAGGCGATTCGAATCTACCTCCTGAAATCTGTTTCCTGCAATTCTGCCTTGCTTTCAAATCCTCTTCGTTGCCTTCCCTCAATATATTTGTGGACGAGAGTTATCATTTATAACTCTGCAGGTTTGGGAATTGCAGTGCCCCTGAGCTCCATTTTTCAAGTCGCCTTTTTGGGAGCTGGCCGCAAAAGTGCATGATTGCTTCACGCCCTCTTCTGGTTCTGGGGAGCAGGCTGAGCTCGTGGTTACTTCTTCTTCCTGATGGGAGAATAGAGTGACCTGTGCCTGTCCCAACACCTAGAGCTAGTCTCTCATTGGTTCCCCCTCTTCCCGTTCATCCTCAGGACAAATTGCAACCTGTACGGAACAGGAGTTTAGTTAAAGGTGCTGATTCTCAAAGGAGGGAGATGGCTAGTAAAGCAGCTGGAATGGCGAACCCGAGCACAAGGAGATGAGAAATGAGGTGCGTTTTAGAAACCTTTCCCAATCACACGGTGTACCATCATCTGGGTTTCTCATGCATGATTTCGACGTAGGAAGATGCCCTTGAACCTGGAGATTTGGGACCCGTGGGATGGGTACCATGCAGTATTACTTTAAAGGGTGTGCGTTGGCTCACCCAACCTCACCAAACCTCTCAGCCCCAAGAGTGTCCACCCTTATGTCTCAATCAGCTGTGGGTCTAGATATGGTCAATCCAGGTTGCATCATAGCCCCTGAACGAATTGTGTAAGAATTTCTCTCTCTTTCACTGTCTTTGTTTCACGGGTTTTGAAAAGTCATTTATTTGTATAATGGGGTTTAGCTGCTTTTCACGGCTGTGTTTATGCCGCTTTACACCCCCTTGACTCACTTACAGAGAGATATCAATACATAGGTTTGAAGATTCTTACTAGTCAGATATATTCTTGTGCAGTGAATAGGGGGTGTTGAGTCCAGTTCACTGAGCAAGGAGTAGGTCTTGTCTATTACATATTGGGTTTATGGAACGGTATCTGAGCTAATTTGAAACCCTTGTTTTATGCATCACCCCACCTCACCTTTCCCGTTCAGCAGCCATAGTGTGTTTTCTAAACGTGTGACTCTCTTCTGTTTTGTCTTTCAGTTCAAGTGTAGTGGTTTTTACATTCCCTCTATAAGTGATATCTTATGATAAGTGTCTTTTTCTGTGTGACTTATTTCACTTAGAATCGTCGTACCTAAATCCACTCATCGTGCTGCTACTAGCCTTATGACGTTGATTTCATGGCTGAGTGATATTCCATTGTACATGAGGACCACCACTTCTTTATCCATTTTTCTCTTTCCTAGGATATTTAAGGTGTAATGAAGTGGGGGTTCTTGTCAACAGAGCAGCCCTAACCTTTGGGGTGCCTGTGTCTTGCTGATTTTTAGTTTTCCCAATTTATACGCCCATGAGTGGAAGTGCCGTATTGTGTCCAAGCTGTGTTTTTTAGATGTTTCAGGACACACCGTACACTTTTCCAGAGTGGCTGTTGGCAATTTACATCCCGCCCATCAGCGTAGCAAGGCTCCCATTTCTCCATGGCCGGTCCTGCATTTCTGGTTTGGACACTTTTTTCGCATGGCCCTTTTGCCCGCTGGGAAGCGAGAGTTCTTTGGAGCACTGATTTGCCTTTCCAGGTTGCTTGGTTGGCCCAAAAGGGCGTATGCGTTTTTTCCTGAATATATTCAGGAAAAAACGCATACGCCCTTTTTGGCCAAGGGCATCATTGTCCACGTTTTGCCGCTTTTCATGTGCTTTCAAGGCGATTCGAATCTACCTTCTGAAATCTGTTTCCTGCAATTCTGCCTTGCTTTCAAATCCTCTTCGTTGCCTTCCCTCAATATATTTGTGGACGAGAGTTATCATTTATAACTCTGCAGGTTTGGGAATTGCAGTGCCCCTGAGCTCCATTTTTCAAGTCGCCTTTTTGGGAGCTGGCCGCAAAAGTGCATGATTGCTTCACGCCCTCTTCTGGTTCTGGGGAGCAGGCTGAGCTCGTGGTTACTTCTTCTTCCTGATGGGAAAATAGAGTGACCTGTGCCTGTCCCAACACCTAGAGCTAGTCTCTCATTGGTTCCCCCTCTTCCCGTTCATCCTCAGGACAAATTGCAACCTGTACGGAACAGGAGTTTAGTTAAAGGTGCTGATTCTCAAAGGAGGGAGATGGCTAGTAAAGCAGCTGGAATGGCGAACCCGAGCACAAGGAGATGAGAAATGAGGTGCGTTTTAGAAACCTTTCCCAATCACACGGTGTACCATCATCTGGGTTTCTCATGCATGTTTTCGACGTAGGAAGATGCCCTTGAACCTGGAGATTTGGGACCCGTGGGATGGGTACCATGCAGTATTACTTTAAAGGGTGTGCGTTGGCTCACCCAACCTCACCAAACCTCTCAGCCCCAAGAGTGTCCACCCTTATGTCTCAATCAGCTGTGGGTCTAGATATGGTCAATCCAGGTTGCATCATAGCCCCTGAACGAATTGTGTAAGAATTTCTCTCTCTTTCACTGTCTTTGTTTCACGGGTTTTGAAAAGTCATTTATTTGTATAATGGGGTTTAGCTGCTTTTCACGGCTGTGTTTATGCCGCTTTACACCCCCTTGACTCACTTACAGAGAGATATCAATACATAGGTTTGAAGATTCTTACTAGTCAGATATATTCTTGTGCAGTGAATAGGGGGTGTTGAGTCCAGTTCACTGAGCAAGGAGTAGGTCTTGTCTATTACATATTGGGTTTATGGAACGGTATCTGAGCTAATTTGAAACCCTTGTTTTATGCATCACCCCACCTCACCTTTCCCGTTCAGCAGCCATAGTGTGTTTTCTAAACGTGTGACTCTCTTCTGTTTTGTCTTTCAGTTCAAGTGTAGTGGTTTTTACATTCCCTCTATAAGTGATATCTTATGATAAGTGTCTTTTTCTGTGTGACTTATTTCACTTAGAATCGTCGTACCTAAATCCACTCATCGTGCTGCTACTAGCCTTATGACGTTGATTTCATGGCTGAGTGATATTCCATTGTACATGAGGACCACCACTTCTTTATCCATTTTTCTCTTTCCTAGGATATTTAAGGTGTAATGAAGTGGGGGTTCTTGTCAACAGAGCAGCCCTAAACTTTGGGGTGCCTGTGTCTTGCTGATTTTTAGTTTTCCCAATTTATACGCCCATGCGTGGAAGTGCCGTATGCTCTCTAAGCTGTGTTTTTTAGATGTTTCAGGACACACCGTACACTTTTCCAGAGTGTCTGTTGGCAATTTACATCCCGCCCATCAGCGTAGCAAGGCTCCCATTTCTCCATGGCCGGTCCTGCATTTCTGGTTTGGACACTTTTTTCCGCATGGCCCTTTTGCCCGCTGGGAAGCGAGACTTCTTTGGAGCGCTGATTTGCCTTTCCAGGTTGCTTGGTTGGCCAAAAAGGGCGTATGCGTTTTTTCCTGAATATATTCAGGAAAAAACGCATACGCCCTTTTTGGCCAAGGGCATCATTGTCCACGTTTTGCCGCTTTTCATGTGCTTTCAAGGCGATTCGAATCTACCTCCTGAAATCTGTTTCCTGCAATTCTGCCTTGCTTTCAAATCCTCTTCGTTGCCTTCCCTCAATATATTTGTGGACGAGAGTTATCACTTATAACTCTGCAGGTTTGGGAATTGCAGTGCCCCTGAGCTCCATTTTTCAAGTCGCCTTTTTGGGAGCTGGCCGCAAAAGTGCAGGATTGCTTCACGCCCTCTTCTGGTTCTGGGGAGCAGGCTGAGCTCGTGGTTAATTCTTCTTCCTGATGGGAAAATAGAGTGACCTGTGCCTGTCCCAACACCTAGAGCTAGTCTCTCATTGGTTCCCCCTCTTCCCGTTCATCCTCAGGACAAATTGCAACCTGTACGGAACAGGAGTTTAGTTAAAGGTGCTGATTCTCAAAGGAGGGAGATGGCTAGTAAAGCAGCTGGAATGGCGAACCCGAGCACAAGGAGATGAGAAATGAGGTGCGTTTTAGAAACCTTTCCCGATCACACGGTGTACCATCTTCTGGGTTTCTCATGCATGTTTTCGATGTAGGAAGATGCCCTTGAACCTGGAGATTTGGGACCCGTGGGATGGGTACCATGCAGTATTACTTTAAAGGGTGTGCGTTGGCTCACCCAACCTCACCAAACCTCTCAGCCCCAAGAGTGTCCACCCTTATGTCTCAATCAGCTGTGGGTCTAGATATGGTCAATCCAGGTTGCATCACAGCCCCTGAACGAATTGTGTAAGAATTTCTCTCTCTTTCACTGTCTTTGTTTCACGGGTTTTGAAAAGTCATTTATTTTTATAATGGGGTTTAGCTGCTTTTCACGGCTGTGTTTATGCCGCTTTACACCCCCTTGACTCACTTACAGAGAGATATCAATACATAGGTTTGAAGATTCTTACTAGTCAGATATATTCTTGTGCAGTGAATAGGGGGTGTTGAGTCCAGTTCACTGAGCAAGGAGTAGGTCTTGTCTATTACATATTGGGTTTATGGAACGGTATCTGAGCTAATTTGAAACCCTTGTTTTATGCATCACCCCACCTCACCTTTCCCGTTCAGCAGCCATAGTGTGTTTTCTAAACGTGTGACTCTCTTCTGTTTTGTCTTTCAGTTCAAGTGTAGTGGTTTTTACATTCCCTCTATAAGTGATATCTTATGATAAGTGTCTTTTTCTGTGTGACTTATTTCACTTAGAATCGTCGTACCTAAATCCACTCATCGTGCTGCTACTAGCCTTATGACGTTGATTTCATGGCTGAGTGATATTCCATTGTACATGAGGACCACCACTTCTTTATCCATTTTTCTCTTTCCTAGGATATTTAAGGTGTAATGAAGTGGGGGTTCTTGTCAACAGAGCAGCCCTAAACTTTGGGGTGCCTGTGTCTTGCTGATTTTTAGTTTTCCCAATTTATACGCCCATGCGTGGAAGTGCCGTATGCTCTCTAAGCTGTGTTTTTTAGATGTTTCAGGACACACCGTACACTTTTCCAGAGTGGCTGTTGGCAATTTACATCCCGCCCATCAGCGTAGCAAGGCTCCCATTTCTCCATGGCCGGTCCTGCATTTCTGGTTTGGACACTTTTTTCCGCATGGCCCTTTTGCCCGCTGGGAAGCGAGAGTTCTTTGGAGCACTGATTTGCCTTTCCAGGTTGCTTGGTTGGCCCAAAAGGGCGTATGTGTTTTTTCCTGAATATATTCAGGAAAAAACGCATACGCCCTTTTTGGCCAAGGGCATCATTGTCCACGTTTTGCCGCTTTTCATGTGCTTTCAAGGCGATTCGAATCTACCTCCTGAAATCTGTTTCCTGCAATTCTGCCTTGCTTTCAAATCCTCTTCGTTGCCTTCCCTCAATATATTTGTGTACGAGAGTTATCATTTATAACTCTGCAGGTTTGGGAATTGCAGTGCCCCTGAGCTCCATTTTTCAAGTCGCCTTTTTGGGAGCTGGCCGCAAAAGTGCAGGATTGCTTCACGCCCTCTTCTGCTTCTGGGGAGCAGGCTGAGCTCGTGGTTAATTCTTCTTCCTGATGAGAAAATAGAGTGACCTGTGCCTGTCCCAACACCTAGAGCTAGTCTCTCATTGGTTCCCCCTCTTCCCGTTCATCCTCAGGACAAATTGCAACCTGTACGGAACAGGAGTTTAGTTAAAGGTGCTGATTCTCCAAGGAGGGAGATGGCTAGTAAAGCGGCTGGAATGGCGAACCCGAGCACAAGGAGATGAGAAATGAGGTGCGTTTTAGAAACCTTTCCCGATCACACGGTGTACCATCTTCTGGGTTTCTCATGCATGTTTTCGACGTAGGAAGATGCCCTTGAACCTGGAGATTTCGGACCCATGGGATGAGTACCATGCAGTATTACTTTAAAGGGTCTGCGTTGGCTCACCCAACCTCACCAAACCTCTCAGACCCAAGAGTGTCCACCCTTATGTCTCAATCAGCTGTGAGTCTAGATATGGTCAATCCAGGTTGCATCACAGCCCCTGAACGAATTGTGTAAGAATTTCTCTCTCTTTCACTGTCTTTGTTTCACGGGTTTTGAAAAGTCATTTATTTTTATAATGGGGTTTAGCTGCTTTTCACGGCTGTGTTTATGCCGCTTTACACCCCCTTGACTCACTTACAGAGCGATATTAATACATAGGTTTGAAGATTCTTACTAGTCAGATATATTCTTGTGCGTTGAATAGGGGGTGTTGAGTCCAGTTCACTGAGCAAGGAGTAGGTCTTGTCTATTACATATTGGGTTTATGGAACGGTATCTGAGCTAATTTGAAACCCTTGTTTTATGCATCACCCCACCTCACCTTTCCCGTTCAGCAGCCATAGTGTGTTTTCTAAACGTGTGACTCTCTTCTGTTTTGTCATTCAGGTCAAGTGTAGCGGTTTTTACATTCCCTCTATAAGTGATATCCATTGATAAGTGTCTTTTTCTGTGTGACTTATTTCACTTAGAATCGTCGTACCTAAATCCACTCATCGTGCTGCTACTAGCCTTATGACGTTGATTTCATGGCTTAGTGAAATTCCATTGTACATGAGGACCACAACTTCTTTATCCATTTTTCTCTTTCCCAGGATATTTAAGGTGTAATGAAGTGGGGGTTCTTGTCAACAGAGCAGCCCTAAACTTTGGGGTGCCTGTGTCTTGCTGATTTTTAGTTTTCCCAATTTATACGCCCATGCGTGGAAGTGCCGTATGCTCTCTAAGCTGTGCTTTTTAGACGTTTCAGGACACACCGTACACTTCTCCAGAGTGGCTGTTGGCAATTTACATCCCGCCCATCAGCGTAGCAAGGCTCCCATTTCTCCATGGCCGGTCCTGCATTTCTGGTTTGGACACTTTTTTCCGCATGGCCCTTTTGCCCGCTGGGAAGCGAGACTTCTTTGGAGCGCTGATTTGCCTTTCCAGGTTGCTTGGTTGGCCAAAAAGGGCGTATGCGTTTTTTCCTGAATATATTCAGGAAAAAACGCATACGCCCTTTTTGGCCAAGGGCATCATTGTCCAC